>NC_059198.1:75581935-75616935 GCF_020615455.1 Coregonus clupeaformis | reverse complement strand
AACAGCTGTACCTGGAGGGGGGGTTGCATCCCTGTAACGTCCTCATGTGTCCTCACACCTGTGTTACCAACCTGCCCAAACCACGACAGAAACAACCAGGTGAGAGGGAGGGAGGGAGGGAGGGAGGGAGGGAGGGAGGGAGGGAGGAGAGAGAGAGAGAGAGAGAGAGAGAGAGAGAGAGAGAGAGAGAGAGAGAGAGAGAGAGAGAGAGAGAATAGAGAGAGAGAGAGAGAGAGAGAGAGAATTAGAGAGAGAGAGAGAGAGAGAGAGAGAGAGAGAATTAGAGAGAGACAGAGTTAGAGAGAGAGAGAGAATTAGAGAGAATTAGAGAGAATTAGAGAGAGACGGAGTTAGAGAGAGAGACGGAGTTAGAGAGAGAGAGGGAGTTAGAGAGAGAGAGAGAGTGTGCTCGTTTAGCAGAGCTGATTTAGTGAACGATGACAAGCAACTTTGCCGGAAACCTGAAGAACATAGTTAGAGCTCTTATAGCTCTCAAGCTGCTTGTTGTATCTGGTCATTCAAATAATGTATTGGACGTGTCCTGACCTCGTGTGTGTGTGTTGTAGAGATTGGTCCTGCCTCTGTGATGGTGGGGAACCTGGTGTCTGGGAAGAGGATCGCTATGGCCAGCGGCAGAGACCTGGGGCAGACTGATGACAATGACCAGGTAACACACATCATCTTCCCCCTGACACACACAGAGGATTTTATAATGTGTTTTAAACTGTGATGGATTATAGTTATTACAGCGTCTGTGATGGCATATCCTGTTGTGTGTCCTGTAGTTCCTGTTCCTGTCAGAGGTGCTGCAGTGGAGATCTCAGACTACGCCTGAACACATCCTCTACACATTGCTTAGCTCCCGGGTAACACACACACACACAAACAAACACACACGCATGTACACACACACACACACACTTATACCATGGATTTGTTAAGGACTCTGATTGCACTTCGAGTTCTGATTGCACTCTATCTCTCCATCTCTCTCTCTTTCTCTCTCACTCTCACTCTCTCTCACTCAATTCAATTCAATTCAATTCAATTCAAGGGGCTTTATTGGCATGGGAAACATATGTTCACACATCGTTCTCTCTCTCTCTCTCTCTCTCTCTCTCTCTCTCTCTCTCTCCCTCTCCCTCTCTCTCTCTCTCTCTCTCTCTCTCTCTCTCTCTCTCTCTCCTCTCCCTCTCTCTCTCTCTCTCTCTCTCTCTCTCTCTCTCCCCTCTCCCTCTCTCTCTCTCTCTCTCTCTCTCTCTCTCTCTCTCTCTCTCTCTCTCTCTCTCTCTCTCTCTCTCTCTCTCTCTCTCTCTCTCTCTCTCTCTCTCTCTCTCTCTCTCTCTCTCTCTCGCTAGGGAGCAGTGTCTAGCTCTCTGACGTGTCTTCAGCTCCATAAGAGGGCAGAGAGAGTTGCTGCTCTGCTGCTGGAGAGAGGAGGACTACAGGAGGGAGACCACATAGCACTGGTCTACCCACCAGGTAACACACACACACACACACAGACAGCATGTGTGTATGCCCAAATACACTCTTCACTTCACTCTCCTATGTGTGTTACAGGTATAGACCTGATTGCAGCGTTCTACGGTTGTCTGTACGCTGGCTGTGTTCCCATCACAGTCCGACCGCCCCACCCACAGAACATCTCAACCACCCTGCCCACGGTCAAGATGATCGTAGAGGTGAGAGATCAATTACTGTGGTAAACTAGAGGTCAATGCTGCCCAGGCAACTGGTAGAGAGGGGGTAAAAGAGAAAGAGAATGTAGTAGCGTTCAATCTCTCTCTCCCTTCATCTATCTCTCTTTCTCCCTTCCTCTCTCTCTCTCTCCATTCATCTATCTCTCTCTCTCCCTTCATATCTCTCTCTCTCTCCCTTCATCTCTCTCTCTCTCTCTCCTTCATCTCTCTCTCTCCCTTCATCTCTCTCTCTCTCTCCCTTCATCTCTCTCTCTCTCTCCGTTCATCTATCTCTCGCTCTCTCCGTTCATCTATCTCTCTCTCCTTCATCTCTCTCTCTCCCTTCATCTCTCTCTCTCTCTCCCTTCATCTCTCTCTCTCTCTCTCTCTCTCGTTCAGCTATCTCTCTCTCTCTCCCTTCACCTATCTCTCTCTCCCTTCATCTATCTCTCTCTCTCCCTTCATCTCTATCTCTCTCTCTCTCTCTCGTTCATCTATCTCTCTCTCTCCCTTCATCTCTCTCTCTCTATCTCTCTCTCTCTCTCCGTTCATCTATCTCTCTCTCTCTCCCTTCATCTCTCTCTCTCGCTCTCTCCATTCATCTATCTCTCTCTCTCCCTTCACCTATCTCTCTCTCCCTTCATCTATCTCTCTCTCTCCCTTCATCTCTATCTCTCTCTCTCTCGTTCATCTATCTCTCTCTCTCCCTTCATCTATCTATCTCTCTCTCTCCCTTCATCTATCTATCTCTCTCTCTCCCTTCATCTCTATCTCTCTCTCTCTCGTTCATCTATCTATCTCTCTCCCTTCATCTATCTATCTCTCTCTCTCCCTTCATTTCTCTCTCTCGCTCTCTCCATTCATCTATCTCTCTCTCTCCCTTCATCTCTCTCTCTCACTCTCTCCATTAATCTATCTCTCTCTCTCCCTTCATCTCTCTCTCTCTTCCTTCATCTCTCTCTCTCTCTCTCCCTCCAGGTCAGTCGTTCGGCCTGTGTGATGACCACAGCGGTCATCTGTAAGCTGCTGCGGTCTAAGGAGGCGGTCGCCACAGTGGACATCAGGAACTGGCCTCCCGTCCTGGACACAGGTCAGCCCTGACCACATGTTCTAGATCTATCAGGCTGTTAGCTGGATGTTTGTACTGTATCTGTCAGGCTGTTAGCTGGATGTTTGTACTGTATCTGTCAGGCTGTTAGTTGGATGTTTGTACTGTATCTGTCAGGCTGTTAGCTGGATGTTTGTACTGTATCTGTCAGGCTGTTAGCTGGATGTTTGTACTGTATCTGTCAGACTGTTAGCTGGATGTTTGTACTGTATCTGTCAGACTGTTAGATGGATGTTTGTATTGGTGTATAACTGAATATTATTGTGTTATCAGATGACCTGCCAAAGAAGAAGCCTCCAGCGCTGCATAAGCCCTGTAACCCTGAAGCCCTGGCCTACCTGGACTTCAGTGTGTCCACTACTGGCATGCTGGCTGGAGTACAGGTAACATTAACCCCTAACTTCTGACCCCTAACCTCTGTTCTGACCTTTAACCCTACCTGGACTTCAGTGTGTCCACTACTGGCATGCTGGCTGGAGTACAGGTAACATTAACCCCTAACTTCTGACCCCTAACCTCTGTTCTGACCTTTAACCCTACCTGGACTTCAGTGTGTCCACTACTGGCATGCTGGCTGGACTACAGGTAACATTAAGCCCTAACCTCTGACCTTCATCCCTGCCTCTTATCCCCTGCTATGCCTAGTGGCTAACATGGGTCATCTGTGTGTGTGTGTGTGTGTGTGTGTGTGTGTGTGTGTGTGTGTGTGTGTGTGTGTGTGTGTGTGTGTGTGTGTGTGTGTGTGTGTGTGTGTGTGTAGATGTCCCATAATGCGGTGGGAGCGTTCTGTCGGTCGGTGAAGCTGCAGTGTGAACTGTATCCCTCCAGAGAGGTAGCCATCTGTCTCGACCCCTACTGCGGCCTGGGCTTCGTCCTCTGGTGTCTCTGCAGGTACACACACACACCGTAACACACACACACACACACCGTGACATACACACATGTACAGAGGCACGCATGCACGAACACACACACACCAAATCAACAACTGTTTCAATGTCCAACAACTGCATTCCCTTTCTAACCTCTTAACTCTCTCTCCAGTGTATACAGTGGCCATCAGTCGATCCTGATCCCTCCAGTAGAGTTGGAGTCTAACCCAGCCCTGTGGCTGCTAGCTGTCAGCCAGCTCCGAGTCAGAGACACCTTCTGTTCCTACAGCGTCATGGAGCTCTGCACTAAAGGACTGGGCCTGCAGACAGAGACACTGAAGGTACACACACACTAGAGTTCTCATCGTACACGCACTAGAGTTCTCATCGTACACACACACTAGAGTTGTCATCATATACACACTAGAGTTGTCATCATACACACACTAGAGTTCTCATCGTACACACACTAGAGTTCTCATCGTACACACACTAGAGTTCTCATCGTACACACACTAGAGTTCTCATCGTACACACACTAGAGTTCTCATCGTACACACACTAGAGTTCTCATCGTACACATACTAGAGTTCTCATCGTACACACACTAGAGTTCTCATCGTACACACACTAAAGTTCTCATCGTACACACACTAGAGTTCTCATCGTACACACACTAGAGTTCTCATCGTACACACACTAGAGTTCTCATCGTACACACACTAGAGTTCTCATCGTACACACACTAGAGTTCTCATCGTACACACACACACACTAGAGTTCTCATCGTATACACACTAGAGTTCTCATCGTACACACACTAGAGTTCTCATCGTACACACACTAGAGTTCTCATCGTACACACACACACTAGAGTTCTCATCGTATACACACTAGAGTTCTCATCGTACACACACTAGAGTTCTCATCGTACACACACTAGAGTTCTCATCGTACACACACTAGAGTTCTCATCGTACACACACTAGAGTTCTCATCGTATACACACTAGAGTTCTCATCGTATACACACTAGAGTTCTCATCGTACACACACACTAGAGTTCTCATCGTACACACGCTAGTTCTCATCATACACACTAGAGTTCTCATTGTACACACACTAGAGTTCTCATCGTACACACGCTAGTTCTCATCATACACACTAGAGTTCTCATTGTACACACACTAGAGTTCTCATCGTACACACGCTAGTTCTCATCATACACACTAGAGTTCTCATTGTACACACACTAGAGTTCTCATCGTACACACACACTAGAGTTCTCATCGTACACACGCTAGTTCTCATCATACACACTAGAGTTCTCATTGTACACACACTAGAGTTCTCATCGTACACACGCTAGTTCTCATCATACACACTAGAGTTCTCATTGTACACACACTAGAGTTCTCATCGTACACACACTAGAGTTCTCATCATACACACACTAGAGTTCTCATCGTACACACACTAGAGTTCTCATCGTACACACACACTAGAGTTCTCATCGTACACACACACTAGAGTTGTCATCGTATACACACTAGAGTTCTCATCGTACACACACTAGAGTTCTCATCGTACACACACTAGAGTTCTCATCGTACACACACTAGAGTTCTCATCGTATGCACACTAGAGTTCTCATCGTACACACACTAGAGTTCTCATCGTATACACACTAGAGTTCTCATCGTACACACACTAGAGTTCTCATCGTACACACACTCGAGTTCTCATCGTACACACACTAGTTCTCATCATACACACTAGAGTTCTCATTGTACACACACTAGAGTTCTCATCGTACACACGCTAGTTCTCATCATACACACTAGAGTTCTCATTGTACACACACTAGAGTTCTCATCGTACACACGCTAGTTCTCATCATACACACTAGAGTTCTCATTGTACACACACTAGAGTTCTCATCGTACACACACACTAGAGTTCTCATCGTACACACGCTAGTTCTCATCATACACACTAGAGTTCTCATTGTACACACACTAGAGTTCTCATCGTACACACGCTAGTTCTCATCATACACACTAGAGTTCTCATTGTACACACACTAGAGTTCTCATCGTACACACACTAGAGTTCTCATCATACACACACTAGAGTTCTCATCGTACACACACTAGAGTTCTCATCGTACACACACACTAGAGTTCTCATCGTACACACACACTAGAGTTGTCATCGTATACACACTAGAGTTCTCATCGTACACACACTAGAGTTCTCATCGTACACACACTAGAGTTCTCATCGTACACACACTAGAGTTCTCATCGTATGCACACTAGAGTTCTCATCGTACACACACTAGAGTTCTCATCGTATACACACTAGAGTTCTCATCGTACACACACTAGAGTTCTCATCGTACACACACTCGAGTTCTCATCGTACACACACTAGAGTTCTCATCGTACACACACTAGAGTTCTCATCGTACACACACTAGAGTTCTCATCGTACACACACTATAGTTCTCATCGTACACACACTAGAGTTCTCATCGTATACACACTAGAGTTCTCATCGTACACACACTAGAGTTCTCATCGTATACACACTAGAGTTCTCATCGTACACACACTAGAGTTCTCATCGTACACACACTCGAGTTCTCATCGTACACACACTAGAGTTCTCATCGTACACACACTAGAGTTCTCATCGTACACACACTAGAGTTCTCATCGTACACACACTATAGTTCTCATCGTACACACACTAGAGTTCTCATCGTACACACACTAGAGTTCTCATCGTACACACACTAGAGTTCTCATCGTACACACACTAGAGTTCTCATCGTACACACACTAGAGTTCTCATCGTGCACACACTAGAGTTATCATCGTACACATACTAGAGTTCTCATCGTACACACACAAGAGTTCTCGTCTTGCCTGAAAATTCGCCCAGTCTTACCGAAGCCCCATTGAGCTGAAGCCCAGGCCCAGTCTGTCATCACAGAAATGTGCCCGAATGCGAAAAAAAAACCTGATTTCTAGAAAAAAGTATATTGATTTAAACTGGTGTTGAGAACAATGCGGCGGAGGCGGGCGGCAGCAAAGTGAGGAGACGAGGAAACATTTGTTGTCTTAGAAAAGCACAGAGAGAGGAAAACTCAGTTATGATCAACTGAATGACGACAATATCGGAATAAACGCAATTGAAGGCATGTATCAAATTGTTGCTTATACTGAAACTCCCAAAGTCACATCCAACCGTTATACTAATTTAAAGCAATAGCCGTGTGTGGTCAATGATCATTTCAGCGCCATTTTGATTGGGACAGCGCCATCGCACTGCTTTAAGACAAGCGTGGGGACTCGTCTTGATAAATCAATCAATGTCAAATTTGTGTTTTCACTGAATCTCCGTTTGGATATTTGGTAACAGTTAGGCTGGGGAAATGCTAGCTAAATTAAGGTGAGTGCTCATGATCATCTTTATTCCAGTTTGCTCATATATTAGCTGATCAGAACATTTTGCTAGCATGTTATGTAACTTAACAAATGAATTTTGCTCTTCACTCACGTAGTAGCCTGTCCAACTGCCGACCAAAAGTCTGATTATCAATCAATGTGATTTTGTTTCACTGTATATCCATCCATCTGTATATTTGGTTAGGCTGATTGATCTCTGGCTGGGTGAATACGTGGAGGAGGTATCATTCATCTATTTGTTTGCTCATCTGTCACTGATCAGAAACATTTAACATGTGATAATGTAGCCTAAATCAAGTGTATTATTTTGCTCTTGAGTCACGTATAGGCTATAGTAGTCATATATAATCTATCCACCATCGGGCAGTGAGAGCGCGCCCTGTTCTAACGTAACTTACTTCATTATAATCAGTCAATCATTCATTCATGTCATTACACAGCATATGAGTCATTCATGCCTTTAAATATAATCAAGCATTTTATTTTGACAATGAAAGAACAAAGGGAGCCTTGAATAATGAATCAATAGTCCTAAATAAATAACTAGATTTTCTGTCAAACACCCATTTGAATAATGGCTCAAAAGCCCTGTGTTTTGAATGCATGTTTTAATTCCGAAATTACATTTGGATCAGTTATGGGTCTACTTTCAAAGGTCCAGCAAAGGCACATTAGCAGGGCAATCATTATAGGGTACTTTTCATTTGGATGTATCTGCCTTAACAGATGACATTGGAATATGTGCTTCTCCTGATTCTGAGATGTGCTGCCTGTTTGGTCTTGTGGATCATCATTCGCCTGAGTGCACTTTAGTCTATTCGTATCACAATTTGAAAAATTTCAATGATCAGAAAAATAAGTTTCATCATGACCACTAATTTCTCTGGCCCAGCCAATATTGGAATGGTGGCGCTGCTAGTATCTGCTACTGAGACAGAGAGCAGCAGTAAAAGGTGCGCAGACAGACAGTTTTTATTTTGTAACACGGCAATCCTGAAACCCGCCCGGCACAAATCAATTCAGAGACTTTGAGGCCCGGACTGGCCGTCGGGCCCCATCGGGTTCGGGCTGAGAATGAGAACTCTTACACACATCCACAAACACACACAGTTCACATGCAGGGAGAACTAAATCAAGTGCTTGTTGTAATGTCTTTGAATTGACTCAGTAAACCGCGTGTTTGTGGCCTGAGGTGTTGTCTGATTGGTTGCTGATGGACAGACTGAGTTTATTTGAAGAGATTAACTTTCGCCATGGAAATCGCCATGGAAACTGGAAGCTGACTCACTGAGACACACACAGGGAACAGATCCAGGAACAAACAGCAGCTTTATATAGTCGTCAGTAGGATGAGGGTGGATGAGAGGGTGGATGGGGGTGGGATGTGGGAGGATTAGGGAGGATGAGAGGGAGGATGAGGGAGGATGTGGGAGGATGAGGGAGGATGAGGGAGGATGAGAGGGAGGATGAGGGAGGATGAGAGGGGGGATGGGGGTGGGATGTGGGAGGATTAGGGAGGATGAGAGGGAGGATGAGGGAGGATGTGGGAGGATTAGGGAGGATGAGAGGGAGGATGAGGGAGGATTTGAGGGAGGATGAGGGAGGATGAGGGAGGATGAGAGGGAGGATGAGGGAGGATGAGAGGGAGGATGAGAGGGGGATGAGGGAGGATGAGGGAGGATGAGAGGGAGGATGAGGGAGGATGTGGGATGAGAGGGAGGATGAGGGAGGATGTGGGAGGATTAGGGAGGGTGAGAGGGAGGATGTGGGAGGATTAGGGAGGATGAGAGGGAGGATGAGGGAGGATGTGGGAGGATTAGGGAGGATGAGAGGGAGGATGAGGGAGGATTTGAGGGAGGATGAGGGAGGATGAGGGAGGATGAGAGGGAGGATGAGGGAGGATGAGAGGGAGGATGAGAGGGGGGATGAGGGAGGATGAGGGAGGATGAGAGGGAGGATGAGGGAGGATGTGGGATGAGAGGGAGGATGAGGGAGGATGTGGGAGGATTAGGGAGGATGAGAGGGAGGATGTGGGAGGATTAGGGAGGATGAGAGGGAGGATGAGGGAGGATGTGGGAGGATTAGGGAGGATGAGAGGGAGGATGAGGGAGGATTTGAGGGAGGATGAGGGAGGATGAGGGAGGATGAGAGGGAGGATGAGGGAGGATGAGAGGGAGGATGAGAGGGGGGATGAGGGAGGATGAGGGAGGATGAGAGGGAGGATGAGGGAGGATGTGGGATGAGAGGGAGGATGAGGGAGGATGTGGGAGGATTAGGGAGGATGAGAGGGAGGATGAGGGAGGATGAGGGAGGATGAGAGGGAGGATGAGGGAGGATGAGAGGGGGGATGAGGGAGGATGAGGGAGGATGAGAGGGAGGATGAGGGAGGATGAGAGGGAGGATGAGAGGGGGGATGAGGGAGGATGAGGGAGGATGAGAGGGAGAATGAGAGGGGGGATGAGGGAGGATGGGGGAGGATGAGGGAGGATGAGAGGGAGAATGAGGGAGGATGAGGGAGGATGGGGGAGGATGAGGGAGGATGGGGTAGGATGAGAGGGAGGTAAAGATTGAAATGTTGTGTACCCCTCTTCTCTTCCCCCTCTCTCCTCCTTTCCCTCTCCAGGCGCGGGGTCTGGATCTGTCCCGTGTGAGGGCGTGTGTTGTGGTAGCAGAGGAGAGACCCAGGATGTCTCTAACACACTCCTTCTCCAAGCTGTTTAAAGACCTGGGCCTGCACCCCCGATCTGTCAGCACAGCATTCGGCTGTAGGGTCAACCTGGCTATCTGTCTGCAGGTGTGTGTGTGTGTGTGTGTGTGTGTGTGTGTGTGTGTGTGTGTGTGTGTGTGTGTGTGTGTGTGTGTGTGTGTGTGTGTGTGTGTGTGCGTGTGCGCGAGAGAGAAATAATATGGTCACTCTGTGCTGTGATTGGTTACAGGGCACCTCCGGACCAGACCCTACTACAGTGTACGTGGACATGAGAGCTCTGCGACATGATAGGTATGTCTAACTGTCAATCACAGCAACAACCAATCAGATCAACCAATTAACTTGCATAACAGTGTGTATGTTTGTCTCTCAGGGTGCGGTTGGTGGAGAGAGGTTCTCCTCACAGTCTCCCTCTCATGGAGTCAGGAAAGGTGGGTCTTGTGTTATGTTTTAACATTTAGCATCAGAAAGTTTCATGACTGTAGAGTACTAAGACTCAGTAAGACTCATCTTCTAGATCTCCTGACTGTCTGGTTCAGTAAGACAGCTTCTAGAGCTCCTGACTGTCTGGTTCAGTAAGACAGCTTCTAGAGCTCCTGACTGTGTGGTTCAGTAAGACAGCTTCTAGAGCTCCTGACTGTGTGGTTCAGTAAGACAGCTTCTAGAGCTCCTGACTGTGTGGTTCAGTAAGACTCAGCTTCTAGAGCTCCTGACTGTCTGGTTCAGTAAGACAGCTTCTAGAGCTCCTGACTGTGTGGTTCAGTAAGACAGCTTCTAGAGCTCCTGACTGTCTGGTTCAGTAAGACAGCTTCTAGAGCTCCTGACTGTGTGGTTCAGTAAGACTCAGCTTCTAGAGCTCCTGACTGTGTGGTTCAGTAAGACTCAGCTTCTAGAGCTCCTGACTGTCTGGTTCAGTAAGACAGCTTCTAGAGCTCCTGACTGTGTGGTTCAGTAAGACTCAGCTTCTAGAGCTCCTGACTGTGTGGTTCAGTAAGACAGCTTCTAGAGCTCCTGACTGTCTGGTTCAGTAAGACAGCTTCTAGAGCTCCTGACTGTGTGGTTCAGTAAGACAGCTTCTAGAGCTCCTGACTGTGTGGTTCAGTAAGACTCAGCTTCTAGAGCTCCTGACTGTGTGGTTCAGTAAGACAGCTTCTAGAGCTCCTGACTGTGTGGTTCAGTAAGACAGCTTCTAGAGCTCCTGACTGTGTGGTTCAGTAAGACTCAGCTTCTAGAGCTCCTGACTGTGTGGTTCAGTAAGACTCAGCTTCTAGAGCTCCTGACTGTGTGGTTCAGTAAGACAGCTTCTAGAGCTCCTGACTGTGTGGTTCAGTAAGACAGCTTCTAGAGCTCCTGACTGTGTGGTTCAGTAAGACAGCTTCTAGAGCTCCTGACTGTCTGGTTCAGTAAGACTCAGCTTCTAGAGCTCCTCACTGTGTGGTTCAGTAAGACTCAGCTTCTAGAGCTCCTGACTGTGTGGTTCAGTAAGACTCAGCTTCTAGAGCTCCTGACTGTGTGGTTCAGTAAGACAGCTTCTAGAGCTCCTGACTGTGTGGTTCAGTAAGACAGCTTCTAGAGCTCCTGACTGTGTGGTTCAGTAAGACTCAGCTTCTAGAGCTCCTGACTGTGTGGTTCAGTAAGACAGCTTCTAGAGCTCCTGACTGTCTGGTTCAGTAAGACTCAGCTTCTAGAGCTCCTGACTGTGTGGTTCAGTAAGACAGCTTCTAGAGCTCCTGACTGTGTGGTTCAGTAAGACAGCTTCTAGAGCTCCTGACTGTGTGGTTCAGTAAGACAGCTTCTAGAGCTCCTGACTGTGTGGTTCAGTAAGACAGCTTCTAGAGCTCCTGACTGTGTGGTTCAGTAAGACTCAGCTTCTAGAGCTCCTGACTGTGTGGTTCAGTAAGACAGCTTCTAGAGCTCCTGACTGTGTGGTTCAGTAAGACTCAGCTTCTAGAGCTCCTGACTTTCTGGTTCAGTAAGACAGCTTCTAGATCTCCTGACTGTGTGGTTCAGTAAGACAGCTTCTAGAGCTCCTGACTGTGTGGTTCAGTAAGACAGCTTCTAGAGCTCCTGACTGTGTGGTTCAGCTTCACCTCTCTACACATAGACCAGAATGGCTCATAGGCTATATGCTGTACATGGCGTTGTCACGTAACCATGGTGACTGTTTCAGATCCTACCTGGTGTCCGCATCATCATCGCCAACCCAGAGACCAAGGGACCACTTGGAGACTCCCACCTAGGAGAGGTCAGCACACACACACACACATACACAAACGGATTGATTTATTGATTTATTAAACTTGTTTCATGATTTTATGTTGCCCCAGTAAAGATTATTGAAATTCAATTATAATTCTCTCTCTCTCTCTCTCTCTCTCTCTCTCTCTCTCTCTCTCTCTCTCTCTCTCTCTCTCTCTCTCTCTCTCTCTCTCTCTCTCTCTCTCTCTCTCTCTCTCTCTCTCTCTCTCCTCTCTCTCCTCTCTCTCCTTTCTCTCTCTCTCTCTCTCTATAGATCTGGGTGCACAGTGCCCATAACGGCAGTGGATATTACAGTGGTTATGGAGAGGATGTCCTTCAGTCTGATCACTTCACCTCCAGACTCAGCTTCGGAGACACATCCACCATCTGGGCTCGCACCGGATACCTGGGCTTCTTACGACGTACTGAACTCACCGACGCCAGCGGAGGTATATACACACACACACACACACACACAGTCTTGTACAACTAACCTTGTGGGGACACAACATTCAGTCCCATTCAAATCCTATTTTCCCTAACACATAATCCTAAACCTAACCCGTACTCTTACCCTGACCCTAACCTTAACCCTAACCTTAACCGGAAAAACTAACCCTAACCCTAAACCTAACCCTAGCTCCTAATTCTAACCCTAAAACTAACCCTAGCTGCTAACCCTAACCCTAAACCTAATTCTAACCCTAACACTAATTCTAACCTTAACCCTAAACCCCCTAGAAATAGCATTTCACCTTGTGGGGACCAACAAAATGTCCCCAGTTGGTCAAATGTTTGTTCGTTTACTATTATTATTATAGTTAAACACGCCCACACAAACACACACACACACACAAACAAAAACACACATAAAAACATACACAGACACACATTATGCGCGCACACACATACACACACACTCACCCTTTCTCTGTGTTCCCTCCCCAGAGAGACATGATGCTCTGTATGTGGTGGGTGCGTTGGAGGAGGCC
This sequence comes from Coregonus clupeaformis, assembly GCF_020615455.1. Lineage (NCBI taxonomy): Eukaryota > Metazoa > Chordata > Actinopteri > Salmoniformes > Salmonidae > Coregonus > Coregonus clupeaformis. The sequence continues at coordinate 75,603,861 of NC_059198.1, read as the reverse complement.
ATGGAGCTGAGGGGGATGAGGTACCATCCTATAGACATAGAGACCTCCGTCATCAGGACGCACAAGAGCATCATGGAGTGGTATGTCACTGTACACCCAAAACAACAGCTGTTTCTATCTCTGTTGTTTATATAGGTATAAACACTACAGTTCCAAATCACTCATCTCTGTGTGTGTGTGTGTGTGTGTGTGTGTGTGTGTGTGTGTGTGTGTGTGTGTGTGTGTGTGTGTGTGTGTGTGTGTGTGTGTGTGTGTGTGTGTGTGTGTGTGTGTGTATGTGTGTGTGTGTGTGTGTGTGTGTTATGCGACAGTGCGGTGTTTCCCTGGACTAACCTGCTGGTAGTCGTAGTAGAACTAGAAGGTTCGGAGCAGGAAGCCCTGGACCTGGTTCCCATGGTGACCAAGGCGGTGCTGGAGGAGCATTACCTCATCGTTGGGGTCGTCGTGGTAACGGACATCGGGGTGATCCCCATCAACTCTCGTGGAGAGAAGCAGCGCATGCACCTCCGAGACGGCTTCCTACAGGACCAGCTAGACCCCATCTACGTGGCTTATAACATGTAACCCATCCGCACCCATCCCCCCCATCCGCCCCATCCAGGGGTGGACATAAGAGAAGGGGTTTTGTGTGTTGTTCATTTCAAATCAAGACCTACTGTATTTTTGAATCTGCATATGGTCATATGGTGTGGTACCTGTTGTCTGTTCCTTTAGTTGTGCTGTAGTGGAGGTATGGCTGTGTCTGCACCCCCGGTTAAACCCGACACCTAGACAGGAAGTCGCTGTACAAAGCCTTAGAGGAACACTGTGTACTGACTACACCACTGGTTGTTGTTGTTAGGAGTTAGGAGAGAGAGAAAATATCTCTGAACATATCTGTTTTCTTAATGAAATAGACATAGAAAATAACGTTATTAAAGTATATTGTCAGAAAAAGACAGGGGGTTCAGATTAGTGTATAAATATAAATATTGTACATAAACATAATGATCTATATGGAGAGAACTAAAACAGAGAGGACTAGCCCTGTTACACAGGTGTGTGTGTGTGTGTGTGTGTGTGTGTGTGTGTGTGTGTGTGTGTGTGTGTGTGTGTGTGTGTGTGTGTGTGTGTGTGTGTGTGTGTGTGTGTGTGTATGTGTGTGTGTGTGTGTGTGGGTGGGTGTGTGTGTGTGTGATACAGTGCACTCCTCTTATAAGAATCACATCCATCCTCAACTATTTGTTTCCTAAAACCAATTGACTCCTAAATGCCAAGTTAACCTGTTAGAAGTATACCATTGGTTCTATCCCACATTGTTTGACCGTTGGAAGCATTTTAGTATCGTAATATGCGATTCTGCTAAGAGAGCCCAGTAAGTAGCACATTCTAAAAGGAGTTGTAAAGCCCAGCTCTGGACCAGAAACAAAAGATTCATTCTAAAAGGAGTTGTAAAGCCCAGCTCTGGACCAGAAACACAAGATTCATTCTAAAAGGAGTTGTAAAGCCCAGCTCTGGACCAGAAACACAATATTCATTCTAAAAGGAGTTGTAAAGCCCAGCTCTGGACCAGAAACACAATATTCATTCTAAAAGGAGTTGTAAAGCCCAGCTCTGGACCAGAAACACAAGATTCATTCTAAAAGGAGTTGTAAAGCCCAGCTCTGGACCAGAAACACAAGATACATTCTAAAAGGAGTTGTAAAGCCCAGCTCTGGACCAGAAACACAAGATTCATTCTAAATGTTAACCTTTTCCCTTTAAGGTGCAGTACTTTGGACCGTGGTCAAAAATAGGACACTATATACAGAATAAGCTGCCATTTGGGATGTGAAGTGTTCTAACAAAGAGAAAACAAAAGGGTTTGGAATAAATGTATATATCAGTCATAAAATTATCACTTATGGCATCGTATAGGTTATCAGTTATAACTTTTCTGTGAAAAACATAATTTCAGGTTGATGTTTATTGCCATGAGTCTTGCCCTGGAGGCAGAACTGAGTGGTTTCCGCTAGATGGGCCAGCTGCAAAGTCAAAATTGGCTATAACGTAAAAATTCATGAAAACAGAAATGTCCTTTTTGGTCTTAATTTAAGGTTAGGGTTAGGCATTAGGGTTAGCAGTGTGATTAAGATTAGGGTTAGGGTTAGGTTTAAAATCAGATGTTATGACTTTGTGGTTATGTCAGCTAGTGACCACTCTGCAGAGCTGCCTCCAGGGCAACACTCATGTTTGCTATTATTGCTTTGTTTACATTCAGACTCCTGAGTTTGTTTTATCATCATAATCACAACACTATCAGCTACTTTTGTCTCAGAGCTATAATATGATGACATGTATGAAAAACATGCATATCATGATGTATTTCTTTGCTTGTTATTCTGTACTAGAGAATGGAGATGGTACCATCAGCCCCTGACTGTGTGTTAGAGAGAGAGGAGTCTTGTGGGTAGGGTTAAGCCTGGTCCAGAAACTAGAGAGGTGAGAGAGACTGCATGGTGTGTGTGTGTGTGTTTGTGTGTGTGTGTGTGTGTGTGTGTGTGTGTGTGTGTGTGTGTGTGTGTGTGTGTGTGTGTGTGTGTGTGTGTGTGTGTGTGTGTGTGTGTGTGTGTGTGTGTGTGTGTGTGTGTGTGTGTGTGTGTGCGTGCGTGCGGTGCGGTGCGTGCGGTGTGTGTGCGTGCGTGCGTGCGGTGCGTGTGTGTGTAAATAGTGTTAATTTTGTACGGTACAGGTATGTGTGACTGTTTTGTACACATGATGAAAATATAAAAATGACACTTTTATAAGAGCCTTCCATTGGCTCAACATCACACTATACAGTGCAATAAAGTGCTTTGATTGGTTAAGCCGCGTCTGGTGTGCTGTTATTGGTTCACATACTTTAAGTGGTGCTCAGCGGAAAGAGAAAGGAGTTGCACAAGTTCTAGGATCCGTTCCCTTTACCAAACCAAACCTGAAATAGTAGCGCAGGTTTTCTTTTCTTGCGCGGTTGGTCAAGGGGAAATTGACCACAAGAAGCCCAAATAGATATTTGTCTAAAACATAATCATTTCAAACCTTGCTTACATTTGTATACGATCGCATACACTGCGTCTACAAAACATTAGGAACACCCTCCTAATATTGAGTTGCACCCCCTTTTGCCCTCAGAACAGCCTCAATTTGTCGGGGCATGGACTCTACAAGGTGTCAACAGCGTTCCACAGGGATGCTGGCCCATGTTGATCGCAATGCTTCCCACAGTTGTGTCAAGTTGGCTGGATGTCCTTTAGGTTGTGCACCGTTCTTGATACATTTACATTTACATTTACGTCATTTAGCAGACGCTCTTATCCAGAGCGACTTACAAATTGGTGCATTCACCTTATAGCCAGTGGGGTAACCACTTTTTTTGGGGGGTTGAAGGATTACTTTATCCTATCCCAGGTATTCCTTAAAGAGGTGGGGTTTCAAATGTCTCCGGAAGGTGGTGAGTGACTCCGCTGTCCTGGCGTCGTGAGGGAGCTTGTTCCACCATTGGGGTGCCAGAGCAGCGAACAGTTTTGACTGGGCTGAGCGGGAACTGTGCTTCCGCAGAGGTAGGGGAGCCAGCAGGCCAGAGGTGGATGAACGCAATGCCCTCGTTTGGGTGTAGGGACTGATCAGAGCCTGAAGGTACGGAGGTGCCGTTCCCCTCACAGCTCCGTAGGCAAGCACCATGGTCTTGTAGCAGATGCGAGCTTCAACTGGAAGCCAGTGGAGTGTGCGGAGGAGCGGGGTGATGTGAGAGAACTTGGGAAGGTTGAACACCAGACGGGCTGTGGCATTCTGGATGAGTTGTAGAGGCTTAATGGCACAGGCAGGGAGCCCAGCCAACAGCGAGTTGCAGTAATCCAGACGGGAGATGACAAGTGCCTGGATTAGGACCTGTGCCGCTTCCTGTGTAAGGCAGGGTCGTACTCTCCGAATGTTGTAGAGCATGAACCTACAGGATCGGGTCACCGCCTTGATGTTAGCGGAGAACGACAGGGTGTTGTCCAGGGTCACGCCAAGGCTCTTCGCACTCTTCGCACTCTGGGAGGAGGACACAACGGAGTTGTCAACCGTGATGGCGAGATCATGGAACGGGCAGTCCTTCCCCGGGAGGAAGAGCAGCTCCGTCTGATACACACAGGAAACGGTTGAGTGTGAAAAACCCAGCAGCGTTGTAGTTCTTGACACACTCAAACCGGGGGTCCTGGCACCTATTTTGTTGCATTACAACCTGTAATTTAAATGGATTTTTATTTGGATTTCATGTAATGGACATACACAAAGTAGTCCAAATTGGTGAAGTGAAATGAAAAATTAACTTGTTTCAAAAAATTCGAAATAATAAATAACGGAAACGTGGTGCGTGCATATGTATTCACCCCCTTTGCTATCAAATGAATCAAATGATACAACCCCCCCCCCCAAAAAAAACATTTAAATTCCAGGTTGTAAGGCAACAAAATAGGAAAAATGCCAAGGGGGGTGAATACTTTCACAAGCCACTGTACTACCTGACCCCGTTCAAAGGCACTGATTGAAGTGGATTTAAGAAGTGACATCAATAAATGCTCATAGTGTTCACCTGGAACTGTGAATACAGAAAATGTGATGGACGTCATAAATTAGGAAACGTCTTTAAAATATCTCCAATCCGAGTGGGTTGTCTACTTTATACAACTACAAGTAAAGGACAAGTCAATAACATTATTATAGAATGTTAGTTAGAAAGATGTGATTCTCATTGGACATGCACGTCCAAAGATGTGAGACTATCACTCTCCATCTTGTCTTTCTCTTTCTCTCTCTCTCTCTCTCTCTTCTCTCTCTCTCTCTCTCTCTTCCTCTCTCTCTCTCTCTCTCTCTCTCTCTCTCTCTCTCTCTCTCTCTCTCTCTCTCTCTCTCTCTCTCTCTCTCTCTTCCTCTCTCTCTCTCTTTCTCTCTCTCTCTCTCTCTCTCTCTCTCTCTCTCTCTCTCTCTCTCTCTCTCTCTCTCTCTCTCTCTCTCTCTCTCTCTCTCTCTCTCTCAAAGTCATACGAATGTTGTATTTCTATAAAATCATTCTTCATCATCACATTAAACTCGTAAATGACTGAATGATCTGTGAGGTTGACAGAACACAGCTGAGATGGGTTTATCACTGGAATGTCCACCTTTCTTCCTTTTCCTCTTCCCTCTCCTCTCTTCTTCTCCTCTTTTCACTCTATCCTGTACTCTTCTCTCCTCTCCTCTCAGTCTACTCTCTTCCCCCTGTCCTTTTCTCTGTTCTTCTCGTTACTCCCTCTCTTCTCCTCTTCTCTGTTTTCTCTCCCTCTCTTCTCCTTACAGGAATTCATCAGAGTAACTCTGATGGGACATACAGTGAGGGAAAAAAGTATTTGATCCCTGCTGATTTTGTACGTTTGCCCACTGACAAAGACATCAGTCTATAATTTTAATGGTAAGTTTATTTGAACAGTGAGCGACAGAATAACAACAACAAAAATCCAGAAAAACGCATGTAAAAAATGTTATAAATTGATTTGCATTTTAATTAGGGAAATAAGTATTTGACCCCTCTGCAAAACATGACTTAGTACTTGGTGGCAAAACCCTTGTTGGCAATCACAGAGGTCAGACGTTTCTTGTAGTTGGCCACCAGGTTTGCACACATCTCAGGAGGGATTTTGTCCCACTCCTCTTTGCAGATCTTCTCCAAGTCATTAAGGTTTCGAGGATGACGTTTGGCAACTCAAACCTTCAGCTCCCTCCACAGATTTTCTATGGGATTAAGGTCTGGAGACTTGCTAGGCCACTCCAGGACCTTAATGTGCTTCTTCTTGAGCCACTCCTTTGTTGCCTTGGCCGTGTGTTTTGGGTCATTGTCATGCTGGAATACCCATCCACGACCCATTTTCAATGCCCTGGCTGAGGGAAGGAGGATCTCACCCAAGATTTGACGGTACATGGCCCTGTCCATCGTCCCTTTGATATGGTGAAGTTGTCCTGTCCCCTTAGCAGAAAAACACCCCCAAAGCATAATGTTTCCACCTCCATGTTTGACGGTGGGGATGGTGTTCTTGGGGTCATAGGCAGCATTCCTCCTCCTCCAAACACGGCAAGTTGAGTTGATGCCAAAGAGCTCGATTTTGGTCTCATCTGACCACAACACTTTCACCCATTTCTCCTTTAAATCATTCAGATGTTCATTGGCAAACTTCAGATGGGCCTGTATTTGTGCTTTCTTGAGCAGGGGGACCTTGCGGGCGCTGCAGGATTTCAGTCCTTCACGGCGTAGTGTGTTACCAATTGTTTTCTTGGTGACTATGGTCCCAGCTGCCTTGAGATCGTTGTCAAGATCCTCCCGTGTAGTTCTGGGCTGATTCCTCACCGTTCTCATGATAATTGCAACTCCACGAGGTGAGATCTTGCATGGAGCCCCAGGCCGAGGGAGATTGACAGTTATTTTGTGTTTCTTCCATTTGCGAATAATCGCACCAACTGTTGTCACCTTCTCACCAAGCTGCTTGGCGATGGTCTTGTAGCCCATTCCAGCCTTGTGTAGGTCTACAATCTTGTCCCTGACATCCTTGGAGAGCTCTTTGGTCTTGGCCATGGTGGAGAGTTTGGAATCTGATTGATTGATTGCTTCTGTGGACAGGTGTCTTTTATACAGGTAACAAGCTGAGATTAGGAGCACTCCCTTTAAGAGTGTGCTCCTAATCTCAGCTCATTACCTGTATAAAAGACACCTGGGAGCCAGAAATCTTTCTGATTGAGAGGGGGTCAAATACTTATTTCCCTCATTAAAATGCAAATCAATTTATAACATTTTTGACATGCGTTTTTCTGGATTTTTTTGTTGTTATTCTGTCTCTCACTGTTCAAATAAACCTACCATTAAAATTATAGACTGATCGTTTCTTTGTCAGTGGGCAAACGTACAAAATCAGCAGGGGATCAAATACTTTTTTCCCTCACTGTATCTGGTTCCTAAGGCTACAAGCATGTAGAGTGTAGTTCAGGTGAAGGCCGATAGAGGTCACTGTGATAGAGCTGTGAGCTGAACGGGGTAGAGGAGGGAGAGATGACCCATCAGGCAGGTAGGCTACATGTCCTTCACTGTGACCCTCAACTCATACCTCAGAGTCCTAGTCCAAACAAACAAAATAACTTTTAGAGAACTGATTATCTTTGCCTCTCCATCTCTCTCTCTCTCTCTCGCTCTCTCTCAATCTCTCTCTCTCTCAATTTTCAAAGGGCTTTATTGGCATTGGAAACATATGTTTACATTGCCAAAGCAACTGAAATAGATAGTAAATAAAAGGGAAATAATCAATCAAAAATGAACAGTAAACTTTACACTCACAAGTTTAAAAGGAATAGACACATTTCAAATGTCATATTATGGCTATGTACAGTGTTATAATGATGTGCAAATGGTTAAAGTACAAAAGGGAAAATAAATAAACATAAATATGGGTTGTATTTACAATGGTGTTTGCAGTGGTGGAAAAAGTACCCAACTGTAATACTTGAGTAAAAGTAAAGATACCTTAATAGAGAATGACTCAAGTAAAAGTGAAAGTCACCCAGTAAAATCCTACTTGAGTAAAAGTCTAAAAGTATTTGGTTTTAAATATACTTAAGTATCAAAAGTAAATGTAATTGCAAAAATGTACATAAGTATCAAAAGTAAAAGTAAAAGTATAAATCATTTCACATACCTTATATTAAGCAAACCATGTCCTTGTTTTTTAAATTGACAGATAGCCAGGGGCACGCTCCAACACTCAGACATCATTTACAAACAAAGCATGTGTTTAGTGAGTCCGCCAGATCAGAGGCAGTAGGGATGACCAGGGATGTTCTCTTTATAAGTGTGTGAATTAGACAGTTTTCTTGTCCTGCCAAGCATTCAAAATGTAACAAGTATTTTTGGGTGTCAGGGAAAATTTATGAAGTAAAAAGTACATAATTTTCTTTGGGAATGTAGTGAAGTAAAAAGTAAAAGTTGTCAAAAATATAAATAGTACAGATACCCCAAAAAACTACTTAAGTAGTACTTTGAAGTATTTTTACTTAAGTACTTTACACCACTGGGTGTTTGTTCTTCACTGGTTGCCCTTGTCTGTAATATGGTCATACATTTGGCAGGAGGTCAGGAAGTGCAGCACAGTTTCCACATCATTTTGTGGGCAGTGAGAGCCAGGTCTGCTATGCTCACTGAGTCTGTACATAGTCAAAGCTTTCCTTAATTTTGGGTCAGTCAGAGTGGTCAGGTATTCTGCCACTGTGTACTCTCGGTTGAGGGTCAAATAGCATTCCAGTTTGGTAAGTTTTTTGGTAAATTCTTTCCAATGTGTCAAATAATGCTCTTTTTGTTTTCTCATGATTTGGTTGGGTCTAATTGTGTTGCTGTTGCTGTCCTGGGGCTCTGTGGGGTCTGTTTGTGTTTGTGAACAGAGCCCCAGGACCAGCTTACTTCTCTAGGTTAATCTCTCTGTAGGTGATGGCTTTGTTATGGAAGGTTTGGGAATCAATTCCTTTTAAGGTGGTTGTAGAATTTAACGTCTCTTTTCTGGATTCAAAAATGTGCTGCATGCAGTATTTGGTGTTTTACATTGTACACTGAGGATATTTTGGCCGAATTCTGCACGCAGAGTCTCAATGTCACAACTCCCTCCGAAGCTGTCTCATCTCCTTGTTCGGGCAGGCTTCGGCGTTCGTCGTCACCGGCCTTCTAGCCACCGCCGCTCCTCTTTTTATCATTCCCACTAGGTCATGTTGATATAGGACTCGTTTTACTGTGGATATAGATACTTTGTACCGGTTTCCTCCAGCATCTTCACAAGGTCCTTTGCTGTTGTTCTGAGATTGATTTGCACTTTTCGCACCAAAGTACATTCATCTCTAGGAGACAGAATGTGTCTCCTTCCTGAGCGGTATGACGGCTGCGTGGTCCCATTATGTTTATACTTGCGTACTATTGTTTGTACAGATGAACGTGGTACCTTCTGGCGTTTGGAAATTGCTCCCAAGGATGAACCAGACATGTGGAGGTCTACAAATTTTTTTCTGAGGTCTTGGCTGATTTCTTTTGATTTTCCCATGATGTCAAGCAAAGAGGCACTGAGTTTGAAGGTAGGCCTTCAAATACATCCACAGGTACACCTCCAATTGACTCAAATGATGTCAATTAGCCTATCAGAAGCTTCTAAAGCCATGACATCATTTTCTGGAATTTTCCAAGCGGTTTAAAGGCACAGTCAACTTAATGTATGTAAACTTCTGACCCACTGGAATTGTGATACAGTGAATTATAAGTGAAATAATCCGTCTGTAAACAATTGTTGGAAAAATTACTTGTGTCATGCACAAAGTAGATGTCCTAACCGACTTGCCAAAACTATAGTTTGTTAACAAGAAATTTGTGGAGTGGTTGAAAAACAAGTTTTAATGACTCCAACCTAAGTGTATGTAAACTTCCGACTTCAACTGTATACCCTCATCAGTCTCTGTATAATTATTCCCTCTGCTCCCCCATGTCTTTGTGTGTTATTGTTCCATGTGGAGGTGTCGCTAGCTCGTGTTGAGCATTATGTTACTTTTGGGTTCCAGTGGGTTCTGGTAGTCTTTAATAGTTGATTCTAATATTTGTAATTGGTCATTTATATGTTTTTGCTCTTTGTTCTGTGTTATAGAGCCAAAAAGATTGGAGAAGTGGTTTATCCATCTCCGTTTTGGATAGATAACTCTTCGTGTTGTTGTTTTTTTAGTGTGTTCCAATTTTCCCAGAAGTGGTTAGATTCTATGGATTCTTCAGTTACATTGAGCTGATTTCTGACGTGCTGTTCCTTCTTCTATTTCTGTATTGTTTTAGTGATTCACCATAGTGAATGCGTAGACTCAGGTTTTCTGGGTCTCTATGTTTTTGGTTGGATGTGTTTCTCAATTTCTTTCTTAGGTTTTTGCATTCTTCATTAAACCATTTGTCATTGTTTTTCATTTTCTTAGGTTGTCTGCTTGAACATTTTGATTTGATAGGAAGCTGAAAGGTCAAATATACTGTTTAGGCTTTCTACTGCCAAGTTTACACCTTCACTATTACAGTGAAATGTTTTGTCCAGGAATTTGTCTAAAAGGGATTGAATTTGTTGTTGGCTAATTTTTTTTGGTAGGTTTCTACACTACTTTCCTTCCATGTATAGCATTTCTTAATATTGTGCAGTTCCTTTGGCTTTGATGCCTCATGATTGAGTATTGCTCTGTTCAAGTAGAATGATTTTGCTGTGATATGATAGGGGTGTCAGTGGGCTGACTGTGAACGCTCTGAGAGACTCTGGGTTGAGGTCAGTGATAAAGTAATCTACAGTACTACTGCCAAGGGATGTGCTGTAGGTGTACCTACCATAAGAGTCTCCTCGAAGCCTACCATTGTCTATGTACAGACCCAGTGTGCGACAGAGCTGCAGGAGTTGTGACATGTTTTTGTTGGTTGTCTTGTCATAGTTTTGTCTAGGGGGGCATATTTGGGAGGGAATACTGTCACCTCCAGGTAGGTGTTTGTCCCCCTGTGTGCTGAGAGTGTCAGGTTCTTGTCCAGTTCTGGCATTTAGGTCGCCACAGACTAGTACATGTCCCTGGGCCTGGAAATGGTTGATCTCCCCCTCTAGGATGAAGAAGCTGTCATCGTTAAAGTATGGAGATTCTATTGGGGGGATGAAATACAGTAGGTGGAACACATGAGGACATTTTTCTCTGTTGAGATAATTTCCTTATTAATTTCTAGCCTGTTTTGACTATTTTAACAGAGTGGGTTAGGTCTGCTCTATACCAAATTAGCATACCCCCTGAGTCTCTTCCCTGTTTCACACCTGGTAGTTTGGTGGATGGGACTACCAGCTCTCTGTAACCTAGAGCGCAACCAATGGGTCCGTCTCCTCTATACCATGTTTCTTGTAGGATGATAATGTCTGTATTTCCGATGTCTTTGATGAAGTCTGGGTTCCTGCTCTTCAGGCCAAAGGCAGATGACCTCAGACCTTGTATATTCCAGGATGAGATAGTAAAAGCTTTGTGTTCCATAGTGTCTAGTGTTGTTTTCAATGGATTAAGGCCCAGACCATTACAGTAGGTGTGAGCAGAGCATGTTGAGCATCTGATACATACTCTTAGGTCGCAGGATGGGGCTTGGGCGGGTGTATTAGTGGGGGTTGGGCCTGTTGCTCTGCTCACGGACTGGGCACATGTGCGGGGCTGTCATGTTGAGGTCCTTGCTGCAGGGGTGTGGGGCATGGGGGGGGCATGTATCTGATCTGGGGGAGCCTATATAGTTTGTGGCCAGGGTTTGTTTGGGGGGGTCTCAGCTGGTTGGGGAGTGGCTGGTGATACTTCACACATCTCACTTCACAGTTGATTGAAGTTGCAGGCAAGTCTGTTCTGTCCTAGCAGCTTGGTAGCTTAGTAGCCTGATTTACTTTACATAACACAATTTCCTAGAGATTATTGTCTTTTACTTTTTGGCTTCAGAATTAGCTTCAGACTGAACATTACTCACTCAGTTTTGTGTTTGTATTTGTATTTGTATTTACTATGGATCCCCATTACCTGCTGCCAAGGCAGCAGCTACTCTTCCTGGGTTTCCTCAAAATTAAGGCAGTTATGCATTTAAAAAAACATTACATTACATTCATAACAGATTTCACAGCACACTAAGTGTGTGCCCTCAGGCCCCTACTCCACTACCACATATCTACAACACAAAATCCATGTGTACGTGTGTGTATAGAGAGTATGTTATCATGTGTGTGTATGCATGTGTCTGTGCCTATGTTTGTGTTGCTTCACAGTCTCCGCTGTTCCATGAGGTGTATTTGTATCTGTTTTTAAAATCTGATTCTACTGCTTGCATCAGTTACCTGATGTGGAATAGAGTTCCATGTAGTCATGGCTCTATGTAGTACTGTCCGCCTCCCATAGTCTGTTCTGGACATGGGGACTGTGAAGAGACCTCTGGTGGCATGTCTTGTGGGGTATGCATTGGTTTCTGAGCTGTGTGACAGTCGTTCAAACAGACAGCTCGGTGCTTTCAACATGTCAACACCTCTCTCAAACACAAGCAGTGATGAAGTCAATCTCTCCTCCACTTTGAGCCAGGAGAGATTGACATGCATATTATTAATGTTGGCTCTCTGTGCACATCCAAGGGCCAGCCATGCTGCCCTGTTTTGAGCCAATTGCAATTTTCCTAAGTCCCTCTTTGTGGCACCTGACCACATGACTGAACAGTAGTCCAGGTACGATAAAACTAGAGCCTGTAGGACCTGCCTTGTTGATAGTGCTGTTAAGAAGCTAGAACATTGCTTTATTATGGACAGACTTCTCCCCATCTTAGCTACTGTTGAATCAATATGTTTTGACCATGACAATTTACAATCCAGAGTTACTCCAAGCAGTTTAGTCACCTCAACTTGTTCAATCTCCACATTATTTATTACAAGATTTAATTGAGGTTTGGATTTTAGTGAATGATTTGTTCCAAATACAATGCTTTTAGGTGTAGAAATATTTAGGACTAACTTATTCCTTGCCACCCACTCTGAAACTAACTGCAACTCTTTGTTAAGTGTTGCAGTCATTTCAGTCGCTGTAGTAGCTGACATGTATAATGTTGAGTCATCCGCATACATAGACACTCTGGCTTTACTCAAAGCCAGTGGCATGTCATTAGTAAAGATTGAAAAAAGTAATGGGCCTAGACAGCTGCCCTGGGGAATTCCTGATTCTACCTGGATTATGTTGGAGAGGCTTCCATTAAAGAACACCCTCTGTGTTCTGTTAGACAGGTAACTCTGTATCCACAATATAGCAGGTGGAGTAAAGCCATAACACGTACGTTTTTCCAGCCGCACTGAAATCTAACAAAACAGCCCCCACAATATTTGTATCATCAATTTCTCTCAGCCAATCATTAGTCATTTGTGTAAGTGCTGTGCTTGTTGAATGTCCTTCTCTATAAGCATGCTGAAAGTTTGTTGTCAATTGGTTTACTGTAAAATAGCATTGTATTTGTTCAAACACAATTTTTTCCAATAGTTTACTAAGGGTTGGTAACAGGCTAATTGGTCGACTATTTGAGCCAATAAAGGGGGCTTTACTATTCTTAGGTAGCTGAATGACTTTTGCTTCCCTCCAAGCCTGGGGGCACACAAATTCTAGTAGGCTTAAATTGGATGGTATTTCCAGGTTTCTTCTGCAGGTTTTGGTTTGTTAGACGTTTCTTCTTGATAGTCCTTGGTAGTAGTAATCCATTCAGGTAATTCTGTTCAAAATCAAGGTTTTAGATATGGAATTTTGATTTGGATTGAAGGTTTTGATGTAGAGGTTAGTATCCTGTATAAATCCTTGCGAAAAAATCCAAGTTTATCTACATTTATCCAACTCTAATTCTATTTTTTTGGGCAGAAGGGCGCGGGTAGAGGCTGATGGACGGAGGTGATGGGACCGCACGCAGTGCCATAAATTAATGGAGAAGAGAGATCAGTTGTCACAAACCGCCCTCACAGTTTCTTTGGCCCCAACTGCCTCTCCACCTTTCCAGTCTTCTCTTTTTTTTCTTAGTCTTCCTGTTTTTCTATTTCTCGCTCTTTCTCTCCATACCTCTAGCCTACCAACAGCTGTATGTAGGTTTTATTTTTGCATTTACAAGTTGTTATTTTCTTCGCCAAAACCAATAGATTGATGAACATTATGGATGTGCGTTTTTCAGGGTGAAATATTATCCGGGCTCTGCCCTCGCGCTGCGCCCTAAGAGTGACCACATGAGTTCCGCTGGGTTAGACAAGACCCCCACCGTGCGCTCGGGACATCGGAGTAGCCCATTACTAGCTCATGTGCTACCTGCAACCATGGAGCGGTCACGGGTCGGTCTGCTGCTCATCGCGCTCTGCCTTTTACATGAGGTGAGTAGACTAATTGACCGCGCGACATTTGTCACCTATAGGCTAATAATGGACTTTCAGAAATCCTGCATGTTTATAAGTGTGTGTGAGTGCGTGCGCGCGCGTGTGTGTGTGTGTGACAGACTTTCATATTCCTGGAGAGCTGGAGACTCATTCAGAATTGTATGTGTAAGTATGAGACTATATTTAGACAAACTGTGGTTTATCAATCTTTCTTAAATAATTACAAATATGATTCAAATTTCCTAGAATAGATACCCAGCTAACAACAAAGGTTCCCACAACTTTAGAGAACGTTCCCTTAAGAGTCTCATTAGGTCATAGGAATGTTCCAGTGATGTGCAAAGAATGTTTCCAAGAGACCATTCCCTTAATGTCAAATAGAACTTACCCAGAACTTGGTTACCATGTTTTCAGAATTTAAGATATTAATGTTCTAGACATATTTCATGTGTCCAGTTTTCTGTGGGTTGGGAGAATATTCCATCAAGGTCCCACCAAACATACACAGAACATGGTTGCCATGTTCCTAAGAACATAAGATATTAATGTTCTAGACATGTTAAATGAGAACACTGCAAGAACATTCTTGTGTCCAATTTTCTGTGGGTTAGGAAAATATTCCATCAGTGTCCCACCAAACATACACAGAACATGGAAATATTATTTATCAATTTTGTTTATTACCATAATGTGTAAAGATTTCTCCTCTTTCACGCATTTCTGGAACTTTGGCTTTGTGCCTTTGTGCACGACCTCCAGATACTTTTTCAGGTTTGATGTGGTGTTTCTGGACAAAGAGATCAACACTGCCTTTGCAGAGTTTGCATTTGACTAAAATGTTGTTCTCTTTCTCCTCGAATAACTCAAAATAATGGGAGCATTTCCACTTGGAAGGTTAAGCGGGGTAACAACACAGCTGCCATCTTTCTTTGATATTCGCCTTTATAATAGCCTATTGGAAGCGAGTTAGCCTACAGCATGAATTCTGTTAGCATGAGACAAGGCTTTTAAACACTCCGTAGAGATATGCTTCTGAAAGTAATATACAGGTTACTTTAAAAAGTAACTGTAATAATATTACAACATTTGAAGACAGTGAATCTTTATATTACTCCGTTACTGGTCCCAAGTGGTTCTGTTGCAATTTGTCTTTTTTTCCACATTCAAACTTGGAGATGGAACTCTGTGTAGTGTATTGGTTTGGTGTAACTGGCATCATCAGTGCTTAAATGGCAAATGTGAGAAAGTACAGACATGCTACTGTAAATATATACATTTCTGATATTCTAAGAATATGGCAGCCATGTTCTGAGTATGTTTCTATCAGAAGCAGCACACCACCTGGGCCATGCTTCAGCAACTAATTAGGAATGTTCCAGATAGAAATGCAATGAAGAGAGCAGATGTGATTCCTTATCAGAGGCACGTTTGTTCTATATGGTATATGCAGTGCTTAATTTGAGCTCTCCGTTTTGGACTGTTTTGTTCCGGAACCTATTTGGCCGGATCCGGTACCTCTCGAGGCATGAAAAATAATGTTCACTTTTTGCAATGTCAAAAATATAATAAAAGCGATCAAAGTTCATTCAAGTTGGCTCTTCGTTAGTTCTCCTGCCCCCACAAAAAAACGCAATGTGAAAAAGTAGATCTTTAGCCTGGGCCTAATATTGTATGAGTTGATTTGGGTTGGGCCGGTCCGGGTTTATAGTTTGCGCAAACATTGTAACCTTTGTTTGAGACCAACGCGTGGCCGTGGCTGTGTGAGAAGCGCGCCAGTGTCTCTCACAGAAATAGAATGAGTTTAACTTTCTATGATCTCTCTCCATCTGCTCTGATAGACATGAGCCTGCAACTCTCATCTCTCCAGCGTTGCACTTCATCATTTATTTCCTTATAGAATCATAGCTGCATGAAGGGTTCTGAAGGAACTGCAGCATACATTGAAATACATTTGCAGTGTTCAGAAATAAATAAAATCATTCAGAAAAGCCTACTACACCAACACCATGAGATGGCCTATAATTTAGACACAGAGGATCATTAGCTTCTTTTTTTAAATAGCCTAGCTGTGGATTGTAGCCCAATAACAAGGAACAGCCTACAGTCGGGAAAGCGCGGCAAATCTGTCAGTGTACGAACAGCATGCAGACAAAACAGGCCTTTCGCAATATTTCAAATACAATCGAGGTGAAAACACAGGTTGGAAAGCAAATGGCTCCTGCTAAAAAGAGAAGACTCTATGCTGTAGGCTACCAAAATATTTGATCAACTTCCAAATATTGTTTTACAAAAGAGAGAGAGAGATAGGCTTTTGGCACGAGCGCATCGACATCGACAATCACCAGCGAGTAAGCTGCGCACCATTGGGTGAGTCAGTGAAACTGGAAAGCATTTTTAGGACTATAATTTCCTCCTCATATTGTAGCCTACAATATGTGTCTCCACATAGCTAGGCCTAGGCTATTGATGGATTCAATACAATGTTGTTTTTATTGATCTCAGATTCTCTGTTTGTCAGTGTCAAAGTTCAATCATTTGTGCGGTATTAAAAAAGATTCTGCCAAAGTCTCCAGTCATGTAAAATGACGTAGAATTGCATGAAATTCGTTTATAAAAGGACAACAATTTCCCGAACCCTAGGCTACTAAAAATATTCCCCATGTGTGCAACTTCTGTAAGTGCCTCCAGGGGCGGCCTGTTCAATAGGGCGATATGGGCGACGCACTGCCAAACGGGAAAAGGAAGGGATTTTTTTTCTAATCAATTATATCACGGCAACAGTAGTTATCAGTGTTGTAATCTATACGTCTGATCTGCCACAGTGCCACACTGCCACTAAATGTCGAATCAGGCTAAAGTCGTGCTTCAAATGGCTCCCCCCCCTTTTGGGGCGATTTCAGTCAGTTTGAAAATCGCCCAGAAGTCTGTCATAGACTCCCATGTAAAATCTATTTTTTTCAAATTTCAGAGCTTTCAATACAATCTCTATGGGTGTCTGAGGGCTTGCACTTACGCGCTTTTCGTCATACGTAACGTAACCATGAACGTAACTAAGAAAAGAGCGGATTGTGTCTTTGAAAGAAGTTCCTTTTTGTCGGCGAACAAATGAAGATAAATTGGCAACGAAACAATTAGGACCTCCCAGACCAAATTTAATAATTCAACAGGTTTCTACTAAAGGCGGAAAGTCCTACACCCGAGGATTTTCCAAAAATTGGTACGAACGAAAAAGACATTGCCACTCAACTGGATGAGGGATACAGGCTAGCTGTCCGCCGCCACAACGATGAGGTTAGTGTTGATAATCACAAGTTTACTGGAGAACTGAGACCAAGTAGAGACTTTGGACAGGGTGGATATGGTATAATAAAGGCAGTTTATTCAGAGGTAAAGATATCTGGAATCGCGTGCACGGACCCGTTCGTCAAACTCTTACATTAAGCCCCATTACTTACCATATCAGATAAGAGAAATTGCTGCAGCTACATATATTTTACATCCTGGCCCTACATAGTTCACTATTTGCATCACTTACCAAAATATTACATGTGGTCATATATGCTTGGAAAGTGGAGATGCCATAGAACGTCAAAAAAGTAAACATTGCTGGAGACACATTGCCGTTTTGGAGAAGACATCGCGTTTGCTAGCGAAGAGATTTGTTGTGGCAAATGAACTTGGGCTGGGAATTGCCAGGGACCTCACGATAAGATATATGCATTGCAGTCTCATGATTCTATACGTATTGCGATTCGATACTGTGATTTTATTGCGCACCATATGTCTGTTGCAGAGGGATCAGAAAGCCATGAGAACGAGTTTTGATCAGTCATGGAAATAAAAGTGCTGAAAACAAATTGGCTCCCAATGTGAAAAGATTGAGAACAAGCTATGAAGGAACAATAATGGTGTTTTGGTGCAGGTACAGCCAACTAGCGCTAAAATATTGCGATATTGTCAATACAGTATATCGTAAAGTATCACTATGTAACTCGATTTCTTTCACCCCAATCCCTCAAATGAATGGTAAATAACTGAATTGTTTGCCCCACATTTAGCTAAGATGATTAGCTAGCCAGCTAAAATGTTTTATTTAGTTAGCAGTCGCATCTACAATAGTTTACTGTCAATAACATGTCTCCAAAAATGACGTGGTGTCTCCAATTGTGTTGACATTTTACAATTGCGATGCGCATCCATGAGTATCCACTTTCTGTAGCTCAGCTGGTAGAGCACTGCGCTTGTAACGCCAAGGTAGTGGGTTCGATCCCCGGGACCACCCATACACAAAAATGTATGCACGCATGACTGTAAGTCGCTTTGGATAAAAGCGTCTGCTAAATGGCATATTATTATTATTATTATTATTATTATTATTATTATCTGAAGAGAGCCTCGAAACATTGTGTGCAGACATTTTATGCAATAAATGAAGTAGGTTGAATCTAGTAGTTCTGATCTTCTGATTGGTCCTGATGAGTTGGGCGAGGTCCCCTCCAGGCTACTGTCACTGTTGCATTGGCTCTGAGTCGGGTTCTCTGTCTTCAAATGTTCAGCCTAAGAGAGGGGATTTTTGTGTGTGTGTGTGTGTGTGTGTGTGTTTAACAGTGATGATGTGTGTGTGTGTGTGTGTGTGTGTGTGTTTAACAGTGATGATGTGTGTGTGTGTGTGTTTGTGTGTGTGTGTGTGTGTGTGTGTCCTCAGAGCAAGAACTCGTGAGTTGGAAGAACTGAGAGGCCTATGGCGTGGGTGTTGTCCTTGGCCACCTGCTGACAAGGCTGACAAGATAGGACCCTTTTGTCCATTGTTATTGGATAGGAACAGAACTTATAACCAGCTCCTGACCTAAATAGATCTTAGCACAACATTTTACTCAACATATCATATTCCATATTCACTATAACAAATATATTTACTACGACATTAGCAAGAACCGCCACATCCTCAGCCGGCTAATCCAGTGTGTGAAGTTTTGCGGAGTGTTTGAGTTAGCTTTGCGAGGCAAAGATGAAACTGAGGGCTCCACCAACCCTGGTAAGCCAACACTTTTGAGATCAGTCAATAAATGCTTCTGGTATTGACTTATATGCTGCCCCTGTCTTCATGTTGTTGCTGGACATATCTTTTTTAAAATGTGTGTAGGTCACCTAAATCATCAGAAAAATTGCCCCCCCTGAGAATTTTTTCAGGAGCCGCCACTGCTCTACTCTACTGCTCTATGCCACTACGCAAATGCGATGATATGCATGCAATGCTTTACTATAAAGGTGATTTTCTTTCACATGCATTTCGGTACCTCAGAACTCCCCAGGTCACCCCCCTCTAGCGCTCACTTTTTGTGATTTTTTGTGTGACTTTTTGTAATATATACACTGCTTAATTTGTAATTCGGGAGGTGCCGGAACAAAAAGTGAGCTCTAGAGGGGGGTGACCTGGTGGTGTTGATTTAAAAAATATGATAGAGAGAGTTCTCTTTGAGATACTCATCTATTTAGAATTCTACCCATTCCCATCTTTCAATGAGAAACTGATTTTAATTAGATGAAATAGGTATGTTGTATTGTAACTGTTGCCAAATAATACTAATTGTATAAATGAACTTCCAGAATGTAATCAAGTACTTCAAATATGTCAGTTGAAAACACTGGATGTTAAAAGCACTGGGTGTCTGAGTACACCTGACCTTGCCAACAGACAAAAAGAGAGCTGTGAATGGATCAGTGGTTCACCAATCAGGGCCTTGATGGGCTTGGCAACAGTAACAAGGTGTGACTTGTAAATAACAATTTTCTTTGGGAGAATGTTTTTTGGTATACAGAAATGTTCTTGCAATGTTCCCATGAAACATGTCTAGAACATTAATATCTTACATTCGGAGAACATGGAAACCATGTTGTGTGCATGTTTGGTGGGACATTGATGGAATATTCTCCTAACCTTCAGAAAACTGGACATATGAATGTTCTTGAAATGTCCAATAAAACGCGTCTAGGACATTAATGTTGTTTATTCTGAGAACATTGTAACCACATTCCAGATAAGTTCTGTTTGACATTAAGGCATTGTTCTCCTAACTTTAACACCAAATCATGCAAAAAAAAAAGTTATCAGAAGGTTTTTGCTAACATAGTAGAATATTCCCCTAACTAACGGAAAACTAGACACTCAAACATTAGGGTAACATTACAGGTAACATTACAAAAACATTCTCTCTCTCTAGAATTGTTAGCTGGGTATGTTGTTGGGTCTACAGTCAGAAGAATCAGATGAATCCTGTCTGTGTGTTGCTGAGCATCAATGGGAAATGGGTCAGGTTTGTGTGTGTGTGTGTGACTGTGTGTGTGACTGTGCGTGTGGTGCAGGTGTTGTGCCTGAGGGCTTCCTTCCTTTCTATATCAGGTCCCAGGAGGAGCACCGGAGAAAACTGGTACCCACTGGATCTCTCTCTCTCTCTCTCTCTCTCTCTCTCTCTCTCTCTCTCTCTCTCTCTCTCTCTCTCTCTCTCTCTCTCTCTCTCTCTCTCTCTCTCTCTCTCTCTCTCTCTCTCTCTCTCTCTCTCTCTCTCTCTCTTTCTCTCTCTCTCTCTCTCTCTCTCTCTCTCTCTCTCTCTCTCTCTCTCTCTCTCTCTCTCTCTCTCTCTCTCTCTCTCTCTCTCTCTCTCTCTCTCTCTCTCTCTCTCTCTCTCTCTCTCTCTCTCTCTCTCTCTCTCTCTTTCTCTCTCTCTCTCTCGAACACACACACACAGCATCAGGACATTGAGAATTGGATATAATTATATATCATAAAGACATGTCCGGGTGTTACACAGGTTTTATTGGCAGTGGTGAGGTGACGTGTGATTGATTGAGACAGTAACGGGGAACATTGTGATTGGTTGAGACAGTAATGAGGTGGTGTGTTCTTTTTTTTTTTATTGTTCTGGTGACAGCAGAGTTGATAGATTAGCTCCAAAAGGAGCATAGATCCTCAGAGGATGTGGACGATGTGGCTGGGGCGTGGGGCGTGGGGCGTGGGGCGTGGGGTGTGGGGCGTGGGGCGTGGGGCGTGTAAACACAGTGACAGTCCTGAACTGTGGCCAAGTGAAGCGCTATTTCACAATGTAAACAAAACAGACCACCCAGCTGAACTTCACACACACACGCGCACACACACTGTACGCTCGCACCCGCGCACACACACAATACAAGCAAATAAACACCACACACAGTTTCTGCTTGTCTGTGAGTAAATATCCTAAAGCCTGCAAGTCAGAAGACATACATAGTGTCTGTGTGAAGGGGGGGAGGGGGGTCATGATTAGTCCCCGATAGTGAGCTATGTCTAACGGAATGAAATAATCTCTCTCTGTCTCCCTCTTTCTTTGTCTATTTCCACCTCTCTACACCGCCCCTCTCTCTTTCCACCCTCCTGTCTCTCTCCCTATCTCACAGTGTTTCTCCTCTACTCCAATATTCCAAATGGTACAGACAATATGGAGAGTGGATGAGGAGAGGAGATCAGGGGATGAGGAGAGGAGATGAGGAGATGAGGAGAGGAGGAGAGGAGATGAGGAGATGAGGAGAGGAGGCAGTAAAGACCGTTGAGACACATCCATTGACTGTTTTTCTACTTCCTCTCTGTCCAGGAAGTCAGCGGGAGAAATCCCACGTGTCACTTCCTCTGGGAGCTGCAGAGGGCGGAGCTAGAATGTCACAATCAGCTGGAGAAGCAATCACTAGAGACTCCCGGTAGACACGCACACATGCACACACCTACACACAAACACACACACACACACACACAGTCACACACAAACAAACCTGACCCATTTCCCATAGATGCTCAGCAACACACAGACAGGATTCATCTAATTCTTCTGACTGTAGACAAAACAACATACTCAGCTAACAATTCTAGAGAGAGAGAACGTTTTTGTAATGTTCCCCTAATGTTTGAGTGTCCAGTTTTCTGTTAGTTAGGGGAAC
The DNA here is from genome assembly GCF_020615455.1 of Coregonus clupeaformis. Classification (NCBI taxonomy): domain Eukaryota; kingdom Metazoa; phylum Chordata; class Actinopteri; order Salmoniformes; family Salmonidae; genus Coregonus; species Coregonus clupeaformis. Next base: position 75,581,962 of record NC_059198.1, on the reverse strand, counting down.
ATTCTACTATGTTAGCAAAAACCTTCT
>NC_059198.1:75126935-75226935 GCF_020615455.1 Coregonus clupeaformis | reverse complement strand
TCACTCCCTCTCTGTCTGTCTCCCTTCTTCTCTCTCTCCCTCTGTCTGTCTCCCTTCTTCTCTCTCTCCCTCTGTCTGCCTCCCTTCTTCTCTCACTCCCTCTCTGTCTGTCTCCCTTCTTCTCTCACTCCCTCTCTGTCTGTCTCCCTTCTTCTCTCACTCCCTCTCTGTCTGTCTCCCTTCTTCTCTCACTCCCTCTCTGTCTGTCTCCCTTCTTCTCTCACTCCCTCTCTGTCTGTCTCCCTTCTTCTCTCACTCCCTCTCTGTCTGTCTCCCTTCTTCTCTCACTCCCTCTCTGTCTATCTCCCTTCTTCTTTCACTCCCTCTCGGTCTGTCTCCCTTCTTCTCTCTCTCTGTCAGTCTCCCTTCTTCTCTCTCTCCCTCTCTGTCTCTCTCCCTTCTTCTCTCTCTCCCTCTGTCTGTCTGACTCTCTTCTTCTCCCTCTCCCTCTCTGTCTGTCTCCTTTCTTATCTGTCTCCCTTCTCTCTCCCTCTCTTGTCTATTTCCCTTCTCCTCTCTCTCCCTCTCTGTCTGTCTCCCTTCTTCTCTCTCTCCCTCTCTGTCTGTCTCCCTTCTTCTTTCACTCCCTCTCTGTCTGTCTCCCTTCTTCTCTCTCTCCCTCTCTGTCTGTCTCCCTTCTCCTCTCTCTCCCTCTCTGTCTGTCTCCCTTCTCTCCCTCTCTGTCTGTCTCCCTTCTTCTCTCTCTCCCTCTCTGTCTGTCTCCCTTCTCCTCTCTCTCTCTCTCTGTCTGTCTCCCTTCTCCTCTCTCTCCCTCTCTGTCTGTCTCCCTTCTCCTCTCTCTCCTTCTCTGTCTATCTCCCTTCTCCTCTCTCTCCCTCTCTGTCTGTCTCCCTTCTTCTCTCTCTCCCTCTGTCTGTATGTCTCCCTCATCTTGCCCTTTCTTTCATGTTTTATCTTCAAGTTTCTCGCCTTTCTTTGTCTGCCTGCCTGCCTAAATAAATAAATAAAGCTCTATTCCCAGGGTAGTGTGTGTGTTCTGTGTTGGCATTATGGGAGGTCATTGGTTCTGGTCCTCTGCAGCTGTCTCATGTTTATTTTACGGTGGAGGGGGAAGAACCACCCATGGAGGATGGAGGGGGCTAGAAAAGGGTGGGGTAGTTCTGGATCCGGGGTGGCTCTGGAGGGCATCAGCTGTGTGCCAGGAGGTAGGAAGGGTTTAGGGGGGGCAGGCGGGTGCCACAACCCCAGGGGAAGGAGGGGTGTCTGTCGACACTCACACACGGTGTTGCCGGTGTAGGGCTGGGCAGTTGGAGTCTGCAGTAGCGGGATAAAAGGCCTTGGAGGCCTGCCTGACTACAGTAGTCTGACACTCACACAGTCCGCCTCTCTCTCCATCTTTCTTCTCTCTCGCGCTCTCATTCTCTGTAGATTCAAACACTGTTTCCTATTTTTACAGAAATTAGTGATTGACTCTTTTCTCTCTTGCTGTAGAACTCCCTGACCCGTGCGGCTCCGTTGAACAGTGATGCCCAGGGTCGGAGTGGTGCTCGCTTCCACACCACCAACGACAAACGCTACGTCATCAAAACCATCACCAGCGAGGATGTGGCCGAGATGCACAACATTTTCAAGAAGTACCACCAGGTAGAGACGCGCGCACACACACACACACAAGCAAGCCTAAAGAAGTGCCAAAGTGAGTCTTACACCCCCCCCTCCCCCCCTCCCAGTTCATAGTAGAGTGTCATGGCAACACGCTGCTGCCTCAGTTCCTGGGGATGTACCGCCTCACGGTGGATGGAGACGAGACCTACATGATCGTCACCAGGAACATCTTCTCCCACCACCTCTCCGTCTACAAAAAATATGATCTGAAGGTAGGTGGGGAGATGGGGAGGGGGCAGGCAGGGCAGCAGTTGCAGGCTTACAAAAGGAAATAAATAATAACATGTCTGACATCTTTCTGTCTGTCAGGGCTCCACTGTGGCCAGGGAGGCCAGCGACAAGGAGAAGGTACAGTAATTTACACACACACAACCAGATCCGGACCTATACATGGTGTGTTTAATGTATTTATATAGACACTGATTGTGGATTCTGATTCCTGTCCACTCCCTGTACTATAAAAGCCATGTGTAGGGAGGGAGAGAGAGAGCTGTGTGTTCAGACCTGGTAATTTAAACCAACACAGCTTCTGTCCATTACCTACCTGACCAGCCCTTCTGTCTGGGGGGGGTATTCAAACCATCCATCCTTTTCTGTTAAGACCCCTGCCTATACCTGCCCATTTTACTCCACATGCTATTGCACGCTCTGTGTCTTCAGTTCAGTTTGCTCCATCAGTTTACTACTGCTACAGCAGTCCCATCTCTTCCCCTGCTTGCTGTCTGTGTGTGAGAGACTGAGGTGTGTGTGTTTACGTTGCTGGATTATTTGATCAGATGCTGTTTGTTGTATGAGGCGGTTTTCTGGTAATGAGAGCAGACTTTCTCTGAGTGGGAATTATTGAATGAATGATTCAGCCCATAGCCATACATTGTAAATATATGGCTTTGATTCAGCCAATGGCAGTTGTACAAACAGACCACAGGCTTTGTGATTCTGCAACCTTCCCTGTCGGCAGGAACTTTCCCTGCAGTGTGGAAAAGATTCTGAGTGTCACTGAGTGTGATATGGTATGAACTGGCTTGTGAGACTGTGTGAACTTTGCAGCATACTGTATTTGGATGTTGTGTGTGTAGTCAGGTCATCATTTGACCCTGAAAGGCCGGATCTTTCCTCTGGCGACTGTAGAAGCTCGGCCGGGTGGAACACCAGAACCAGCGGGGTGCTCTGAATATAGCCCTCTGAGGAAGAGAATAGAGTTAAATGGAAGTAGAGAAGCAGATGATTACACAGTACACTCTCTCCTGTCAGCTGGTTTGTGAAAATACGTGATTAAAGTGACAATACTTATTGCTGACAGATCAGCGATAAGACTAGCCAAGATATGGAAGGACTTGAATTGTTCATTTTACTACAGCAACTACTACCACAAGAATCTACTACTGCTTCTGCCGCCGCTGCTTTTACCACATTTCCAGCGTTCACAGGCCTTCAAGTTGTGCTCTGTTTTGTCCCACAGGTTTAACAGACAATGTACACGCGTGTAAACGGGCATGCCATGGCCACCCACCATCACTGTTCAATTATATGACTTGTGAATTAATTAAACGCCTTCTGACATCGAGTGTAGTCACGTGTGTGTATGTCCGGGCATGAGTACATGCACTCTCATGTTCAGACTGGCTTTAGAAACACACATTTTCTGCATTTCCTAGGTTATGTTGTGTAATTCCAGTCTGGATAAATTGTGACTGAGATGGATCCATAGACTGCTGTGTATTTATAAATACTGGAGGGGTGAATGAAGGTACAGTGTTGTTAGTGTGTGTTAGGTGGGGTAATGTGTATAACAGTGGTATGGTGTAACACACAAACAACAAGCACTCTTGACTGACTGCATGCCCCCCCCCCCCCTCTCTCTCTCTCTCTCTCGCGCTCTCTCTCTCTCGCTCACTATCTCTCTCTCTCTCTCTCTCTCTCTCTCTCTCATTTATATATTTATTTATATATATGTGTATATGTGTTCTCTGCATGGTCCTGCATCTCTAGGCTTGTTTCTCCAACACCCCGACCAACCTCACCATGTGTGGAGACACCACTGTGTGCTGCATGCTGTGGACTCACGTCCTACTGTCCTCACATGGAACCTGGATTTTTATTTTACAGATTTTGTTTACGTAGCTTCATTTGTTGAATACTCTGCCATGTGAGCTAGATTGTTGAGATATGACGTCACTTCAAATATATTCCACTTAGCAGACGCTTTGATCCAAAGCGACTTGCGGTACAGTGAGAGCATACAATTTAGTTTGTGTATGTGATCCCTGCGGGAATTGAACCTGCGACCTTGGCTTTTCTAGCAGCACTTGCCAGGCTGTACGCTCTTTAAGAAGCTCTCTCTCCTTGCCGCGCACTAAAGTAATACAGTTTGTGTATTTCTTAAACACTTTCCTTCCAACTTCCTTCCTTTCCCCGGCTCTCTCCTCTCCTCCTCCCTCCCTCGCTCCCCTCTTCTAGCAGCCACGCCCTCCTGAGGATGCGCCCCCGCGGCCCAAATCTAACGTTCAGCAAAGGCTGCAAACACTGCGGATCGCCACGCGCTTTTACTGCGCCATGAAACACGTAAGAGACGTAAGAAACAAGGCCAGGCATGCTCTCTATCTCTCTCGCTCTCTCGCTCTCTCTCTCTCTCTCTCTCTCTCTATATCTATATATATATCTCTATATATATATCTCTCTCTCTCTCTCTTTCGCTCTCTCGCTCTCTGTCTGATCAATCGTATTGTAGAACCAAGGCCAGTCATACTCAATCTATCAGATCAATCGTTTCTCATTTTATTTTCATAGCTTTTTTCAGATTCATGTAACGACGGATACAGGACACCTGCAATGGACTGACGTGTAGTAAAGAGAGAGACGGACCTGGCTTATTCTGGAACACCTTTTCATACTGCTGTTTTCTTCCCTTTGGCTCTCAACCAATCACTTTCACTTCCTGTCCCTCTCAAAAACACACACAGATGATGCTGTACCTCAGGGAGTGTGTGTGTGTGTCTGAAATGGCACCCTATTCCCTATATAGTGCACTACACCCCCTGGCTTAAAGTATTGCACTATATAGGGAATAGGGTGGCTGTTAGAGACGCAGCCTGTGTGTAGCTGATACAGATGACCATTCAGTATTGACGGGCAGAGAGAGACACAGACAGCTGTTGTCTGAGCACAGCACCACTGGGCTACAGTGGATCACCACCTGGCTACAGTGGATCACCACCGGGCTACAGTGGATCACCACCTGGCCTCTCCTTCCTGACTACTAATCACACTCCAGTTCTATCACTACGTGTTTACAGTTTAGTCATTTAGCAGACACTCTTATCCAGAGCCACTTACAGTAGTGAGTCATTTAGCAGACACTCTTATCCAGAGCCACTTACAGTAGTGAGTCATTTAGCAGACACTCTTATCCAGAGCCACTTACAGTAGTGAGTCATTTAGCAGACGCTCTTATCCAGAGCCACTTACAGTAGTGAGTCATTTAGCAGACGCTCTTATCCAGAGCCACTTACAGTAGTGAGTCATTTAGCAGATGCTCTTATCCAGAGCCACTTACAGTAGTGAGTCATTTAGCAGACGCTCTTATCCAGAGCCACTTACAGTAGTGAGTCATTTAGCAGACGCTCTTATCCAGAGCCACTTACAGTAGTGAGTCATTTAGCAGACGCTCTTATCCAGAGCCACTTACAGTAGTGAGTCATTTAGCAGACGCTCTTATCCAGAGCCACTTACAGTAGTGAGTCATTTAGCAGACGCTCTTATCCAGAGCCACTTACAGTAGTGAGTCATTTAGCAGACGCTCTTATCCAGAGCCACTTACAGTAGTGAGTCATTTAGCAGATGCTCTTATCCAGAGCCACTTACAGTAGTGAGTCATTTAGCAGACGCTCTTATCCAGAGCCACTTACAGTAGTGAGTCATTTAGCAGACGCTCTTATCCAGAGCCACTTACAGTAGTGAGTCATTTAGCAGACGCTCTTATCCAGAGCCACTTACAGTAGTGAGTCATTTAGCAGACACTCTTATCCAGAGCCACTTACAGTAGTGAGTCATTTAGCAGACACTCTTATCCAGAGCCACTTACAGTAGTGAGTCATTTAGCAGACACTCTTATCCAGAGCCACTTACAGTAGTGAGTCATTTAGCAGACACTCTTATCCAGAGCCACTTACAGTAGTGAGTCATTTAGCAGACACTCTTATCCAGAGCCACTTACAGTAGTGAGTCATTTAGCAGACACTCTTATCCAGAGCCACTTACAGTAGTGAGTCATTTAGCAGACACTCTTATCCAGAGCCACTTACAGTAGTGAGTCATTTAGCAGACACTCTTATCCAGAGCCACTTACAGTAGTGAGTCATTTAGCAGACACTCTTATCCAGAGCCACTTACAGTAGTGAGTCATTTAGCAGACACTCTTATCCAGAGCCACTTACAGTAGTGAGTCATTTAGCAGACACTCTTATCCAGAGCCACTTACAGTAGTGAGTCATTTAGCAGACACTCTTATCCAGAGCCACTTACAGTAGTGAGTCATTTAGCAGACGCTCTTATCCAGAGCCACTTACAGTAGTGAGTCATTTAGCAGACACTCTTATCCAGAGCCACTTACAGTAGTGAGTCATTTAGCAGACACTCTTATCCAGAGCCACTTACAGTAGTGAGTCATTTAGCAGACGCTCTTATCCAGAGCCACTTACAGTAGTGAGTCATTTAGCAGACGCTCTTATCCAGAGCCACTTACAGTAGTGAGTCATTTAGCAGACGCTCTTATCCAGAGCCACTTACAGTAGTGAGTCATTTAGCAGACACTCTTATCCAGAGCCACTTACAGTAGTGAGTCATTTAGCAGACACTCTTATCCAGAGCCACTTACAGTAGTGAGTCATTTAGCAGACACTCTTATCCAGAGCCACTTACAGTAGTGAGTCATTTAGCAGACACTCTTATCCAGAGCCACTTACAGTAGTGGAGTGCATACATTTTCCTACTTTTCCGTACTGGTCCCCCGTGGGAATCGAACCCACAACCCTGGCGTTGCAAACGCCATGCTCTACCAACTGGAGGTTTTGCTGTATATTTTGTGATACTCCAGTTGGTGATCTGGTGCAGTTCTCCTGTTCTCTCTCCCCAAGCTGAGGCGGTTTCACTATCCAGCATCACATCCGATGAGCGACATCACTCACATCCGATGTGTCACAAACTTCCTGTAGTGCATGTGATGATGGTGATGCCCATAGAGATCATATATGCAATTCTATGATGATGCTGTTCAAAAACGGACTTTGGTCACCTGACTGAAGGCCTCTCTCTCTCTCTCTCCCCCCTCTCTCTCTCTCTCCCCCCTCTCTCTCTCCTCTCCCCCCTCTCTCCCCTCTCCACCCCCTCCCCTCTCTCTTTCTCTTTTTCTATCACTTTCTTGGCTGTTTTCATCCTACTTCATCTGTTCTGCTTCTCTACCATATCACCCCAGTCTACCTCTGAACCATTATGTGCAGTACCTTATATACTGCTTGTATGGCCTTGTCTGTACTTACCTGAACTGATAATTGACCTATTAGAGGGGTTGATCAGGAAGATGGGTATTTGGGAGAGATTGAGGATGCATGGATAGAATGGGTGGCTGGATATCTGGAATGTATATTATTTTCAGGATGCTGTCAGTCGTTGGTACTAGTGTGTCTACCTGCTGTTTGACTCTCCACATTATTACAACGTTCACCCATTTGAGTGTGCAAGGGTGCCTCGGCCTTCACAGCATTGTTTGTGGTCTGTGTGTTTGTTGCTATATGTATGTGGGTTTGTGTCCATCTGTGACATAATTCTGTGTGTGTATCCATTGCCGTGTGTTCGATCTTGGCTCAGTGTGTGTGTGTGTGGCTGATTTCCTGGTGCTGCTGTAGAATTGCTTCTGTCAGCTCCCTGAGCAGAGCTGCTGCTGTGACCTCATTTCCTGCTCACACCTTCCTCAGTGTCACAGAATAATGCCCCCTCCTGACTCACATTACACACCAGCGCCCCCTCACAGACCACAGGCCACACATGGTACTGCAGCCAGATGGCCCAATGGAAACTCACATGCCCCATAGAGCTCCCGCTGTCTGTTTCGAACTGCTGCTATGTGGGTGTCACAGAAAAACATGATTCATATCACTTTATTCAATTAGTCAGTCAGTTAGAGGATCATTTTAAAGAGTGTAAATTCTGGCTCTTTTTCTTAGTAGTGCAAATAGCTATAGAGTCCAGGTGTGTCCTCTGCTGTCCTGACTGTGTTTTGTCTGTGCGGGGCGTCAGGCCAAGGAGCTGCCCACCTACAAGGACAACGACTTCATCAACGATGGACAGAAGATACACATCGACGACGACAACAAGAAAATGTTCCTGGAGAAACTACGTAAAGACGTGGAGGTGTGTGTGTTGTGTGTGTGGTTCTGTTATTTCCTCTGATGTGAGGGAGTGAATACTTGGGTCTGGATTCATCCGGTCTCCCTCTTACCCAACATGATTTTCTCCTCTTTTTCTCTCTCCGTTAATTTATTCTGTGTGTCTACTCCCTCCCTCCCTCCCTCCCTCCCTCCCTCTCTCCCTCCAGTTCCTGGCCCAGTTGAAGCTGATGGACTACAGTCTGCTGGTGGGGATCCATGACGTGGAGCGGGCTGAGCAGGAGGAGGTGGAGAGTGAGGACAACGAGGGGGACGATGAAGGGGAGAGTGATGGAGGAATAGGCTCTCCCCCTGACTCCCCCAGTAACACCCTGGACAGCACCAAGCCCCTGTCCCCCGGGGAGTTTGACCCCACCATAGACGTCTACGCCATCAAGAGCAATGACGGTGAGTGGAGAGAAAGGGAGAGAAGGACGGGTACAGGAGACTAAAAATAAAAAGTTGGTCAGAAATGCCAAATAGATGAGCAGTATGGTTGACAGTCCTTGTAGCTCTCTGGTATCCCTCATGTTATGTCATTACAGATATAGGGATTCTCTTGTGTGTCTGTGTGTTCAGGTGCTCCTAGGAAGGAGGTGTACTTCATGGCGGTCATTGACATTCTGCAGCATTACGATGCCAAGAAGAAGGCCGCTCACGCTGCCAAGACCGTCAAACACGGAGTGAGTGGTGAGTGAGTGAGTGAGTGAGTGAGTGAGTGAGTGAGTGAGTGAGTGAGTGAGTGAGTGAGTGAGCCTGCGCCTTGTTTGGTGTGATTGTTGTGTGATTGTGTTTCTTCCCTTGACTGACTGTCCTGCACCATGTGTGTCTCCCCTGCAGGCAGGAGCTGAGATCTCCACGGTGAACCCAGAGCAGTACTCCAAGAGGTTCTACGACTTCATCACCACCATTCTCTCATAGCCTCCGGGAGTAGACGGGGGGGTTGAGAGTGGAGGTGGTTTTGATCTCTCTCTCCATATCTCCGTCAGCAGGGGTGTCCCTCTGCACCTAAAACCATAATTTGTTTACATTCATCTTCTCTGTTGATTTGATCTCTGTTACATTGGACCATAAGGTGTGATTGGAGAACAGGTGTGTCTTCTCTGTTGACTTGATCTCTGTTACATTGGACCATAAGGTGTGATTGGAGAACAGGTGTATCTTCTCTGTTGATTTGATCTCTGTTACATTGGACCATAAGGTGTGATTGGAAAACAGGTGTGTCTTCTCTGTTGACTTGATCTCTGTTACATTGGACCATAAGGTGTGATTGGAGAACAGGTGTTCTAGGTTCTAGTCAGTACTTTTGTATTTGTTTGTTTTGTTTACTTTAGGAATATGGCTTTTTTTTACCACCAGGTCCTCACCCTGCATTGTTGTTTGTTTGTTGTTCTGCATTCCCCTTTGGGAGGGGGTGGGGGATTGGATAACAATAGTGAGGTCACTCTCGGAGTAAATAGTACAGGTAGAAGTAAACAGGAAGTGCACCTTGAGGCTCATCCAATCGCTCGTCTTAAGGAAGTAGGAAGTATTCTTCCAATAGGCCATCAGCCAGACCATCCAATTGCCATTTAGCACAGCCCTGCCCAAGCCAAAACTACCTTCCTATTTGTCCCCTCATCCATCACTCCCTCCATATACAAGAGAAGTTAGGATAAGCTGTGTTTAGTAAGGCAGGGGGCTGGTCAGTAGTGCAGTGTGTGTTAGTGGAAGTAGTGAGCGCGCTGGCTGAGTACACGTTAAGATGAGTGAGGATGAAGAGAGGAGAATAGCAGGGTACCTAGAATTACATAAGGAAGGACGGCCAGAGAGGATGCAAGAAACTGCACGAGCGCTGACTGTTCCAACAGTTTCATTCAGTTCCATTTATTGGGCAGAGTTCCATTGGGCTTTAGAGATTCACCACATCGCTGACTGATCGGATTTATGTCATTCTGGCAGGGTACCAGGAAGTGGCATTAGCAAGTTGGTGTATCTGACTTCCTGTGGGACAAGGCAGGGCGGTGGTGTGATACTTCATAGACCTTTGACCCTGAATTGCCATCAGCACCTTAAACAAATTGTTGCACTTTTATGTTAGAGATAGGATATCTCGTTCTGTTACATGCACCACATCAAAAGCACTGTTTGGAGCTATCGAACTCAGTCCCAAGATTTCTGATAGGGTTGTAGGAGGGACTAGGGAAAGTGTCTATACCGGTAGCGGCTAGGGTGTAGTAGGGATTAGAAGTAGGTTTGGGACGGGGCCTGAGTGTAGTGCACAGCAGAGAGAGAGGGGTACGTTCAGGACAGATGGACAGACAGCCTAGTGTTTACCTCTGGCATCGTACCAGCACACACCAGCCTGAACCAGAGTCTTACCCACATCTCTGTCTGTCTCAGGGGTCTCCAACCCCGGCCCTGGAGAGGTACTGGGTATGCAGGCTTTTACTCCTGCCCAGCACTAACACACCTGATTCAGCTTATTGTGGTCCAGACTGAAGACTTTGATTAGTTGGTTATTTGAATCAGGTGTGTTACAGCAGGGCTGGAACAAAAGCCTTCACGACTAGTAGTGTTCCAGGACGGAGATGGAAAACCCTGAGACAGTCAAATATCTGTATATAAGGTTCAGGCCTGAATCAGCTGTGTGTGTCTCTCTCTCTCTCTATATATATATATATATATATATATAGAGAGAGAGAGGTGACGTCATGCCAACCTGTCAGCCTCTCCTTTTAACATTGTTGTCTGCCTGTTAATACATTTTTATATTTTGCACAGAAACTAAAACGAACCAAATGTAATCCATACAATCGCGACTGGTTGACGTGGTCTTAACAAGGGAAACGACTGGTTGGCGTGGTCTTAACAAGGGAAACGACTGGTTGGCGTGGTCTTAACAAGGGAAACGACTGGTTGACGTGGTCTTAACAAGGGAAACGACTGGTTGGCGTGGTCTTAACAAGGGAAACGACTGGTTGGCGTGGTCTTAACAAGGGAAACGACTGGTTGGCGTGGTCTTAACAAGGGAAACGACTGGTTGGCGTGGTCTTAACAAGGGAAACGACTGGTTGGCGTGGTCTTAACAAGGGAAACGACTGGTTGGCGTGGTCTTAACAAGGGAAACGCAATATCATTATGCCTGTTCCAGAGCCAGATACAGTGGAGGAAAAAAGTATTTAGTCAGCCACCAAAAAGATGAGAGAGGCCTGTAATTGTCATCATAGGTACACGTCAACTATGACAGACAAATTGAGATTTTTTTTTCTCCAGAAAATCACATTGTAGGATTTTTAATGAATTTATTTGCAAATTATGGTGGAAAATAAGTATTTGATCACCTACAAACAAGCAAGATTTCTGGCTCTCACAGACCTGTAACTTCTTCTTTAAGAGGCTCCTCTGTCCTCCACTCGTTACCTGTATTAATGGCACCTGTTTGAACTTGTCATCAGTATAAAAGACACCTGTCCACAACCTCAAACAGTCACACTCCAAACTCCACTATGGCCAAGACCAAAGAGCTGTCAAAGGACACCAGAAACAAAATTGTAGACCTGCACCAGGCTGGGAAGACTGAATCTGCAATAGGTAAGCAGCTTGGTTTGAAGAAATCAACTGTGGGAGCAATTATTAGGAAATGGAAGACATACAAGACCACTGATAATCTCCCTCGATCTGGGGCTCCACGCAAGATCTCACCCCGTGGGGTCAAAATGATCACAAGAACGGTGAGCAAAAATCCCAGAACCACACGGGGGGACCTAGTGAATGACCTGCAGAGAGCTGGGACCAAAGTAACAAAGCCTACCATCAGTAACACACTACGCCGCCAGGGACTCAAATCCTGCAGTGCCAGACGTGTCCCCCTGCTTAAGCCAGTCCAGGCCCGTCTGAAGTTTGCTAGAGTGTATTTGGATGATCCAGAAGAGGATTGGGAGAATGTCATATGGTCAGATGAAACCAAAATAGAACTTTTTGGTAAAAACTCAACTCGTCGTGTTTGGAGGACAAAGAATGCTGAGTTGCATCCAAATAACACCATACCTACTGTGAAGCATGGGGGTGGAAACATCATGCTTTGGGGCTGTTTTTCTGCAAAGGGACCAGGACGACTGATCCGTGTAAAGGAAAGAATGAATGGGGCCATGTATCATGAGATTTTGAGTGAAAACCTCCTTCCATCAGCAAGGGCATTGAAGATGAAACGTGGCTGGGTCTTTCAGCATGACAATGATCCCAAACACACCGCCCGGGCAACGAAGGAGTGGCTTCGTAAGAAGCATTTCAAGGTCCTGGAGTGGCCTAGCCAGTCTCCAGATCTCAACCCTATAGAAAATCTTTGGAGGGAGTTGAAAGTCTGTGTTGCCCAGCGACAGCCCCAAAACATCACTGCTCTAGAGGAGATGTGCATGGAGGAATGGGCCAAAATACCAGCAACGGTGTGTGAAAACCTTGTGAAGACTTGCAGAAAACGTTTGACCTGTGTCATTGCCAACAAAGGGTATATAACAAAGTATTGAGAAACTTTTGTTATTGACCAAATACGTATTTTCCACCATAATTTGCAAATAAATTCATTAAAAATCCTACAATGTGATTTTCTGGATTTCCTGTAAAAAAATGTTTTTCTCATTTTGTCTGTCATAGTTGACGTGTACCTATGATGAAAATTACAAGCCTCTCTCATCTTTTTAAGTGGGAGAACTTGCACATTTGGTGGCTGACTAAAAACTTATTTTCCCCACTGTATACGGTTCATGTCTATATATATATATATATATATATGTGTGTGTGTATATATATATATATATGTATATATATACACACACACTACCGTTCAAAAGTTTGGGGTCACTTAGAAATGTCTTTGTTTTCGAAAGAAAATCAATCTTTTTGTCCATTAAAATAACATCAAATTGATCAGAAATACAGTATAGACATTGTTAATGTTGTAAATGGCTATTGTAGCTGGAAACGGCTGATTTTTTTAATGGAATATCGACATAGGCGTACAGGGGCCCATTATCAGCAACCATCAGTCCTGTGTTCCAATTTTCAGAAATTGCCAAGAAACTGAAGATCTCGTACAACGCAGCGTTGGACAGCGCAAACTGTCTCTAACCAGAATAGAAAGAGGAGTGGGAGGCCCCAGTGCACAACTGAGCAAGAGGACAAATACATTAGAGTGTCTAGAAACAGACGCCTCAAAGGTCCTCAACTGTCAGCTTCATTAAATAGTACCCGCAAAACACCAGTCTCAACGTCAACAGTGAAGAGGTGACTCCGGGATGCTGACCTTCTAGGTAGAGTTGCAAAGAAAAAGCCATATCTCAGACTGCCCATCTTAATCTTTTATTTTTATTGGCCAGTCTGAGATATGGATTTTTCTTTGCAACTCTGCCTAGAAGGTCAGCATCCCGGAGTCGCCTCTTCACTGTTGACGTTGAGACTGGTGTTTTGAGGGTACTATTTAATGAAGCTGCCAGTTGAGGACCTGTGAGGTAGTACACAGCGTTGTACTAGATCTTCAGTTTCTTGGCAATTTCTCACATGGAATAGCCTTAATTTCTCAGAACAAGAATAGACTGACGAGTTTCAGAAGAAAGTTCTTTGTTTCTGGCCATTTTGAGCCTGTAATCGAACCCACAATTGCTGATGCTCCAGATACTCAACTAGTCTCAAGAAGGCCAGTTTTATTGCTTCTTTAATCAGCACAACAGTTTTCAGCTGTGCTAACATTTTCTAATAATCAATTAGCCTTTTAAAATTAAAAACTTGGATTAGCAAACACAACGTGCCATTGGAACAGGACTGATGGTTGCTGATAATGGGCCTCTGTACGCCTATGTAGATATTCCATTAAAAATCAGCCGTTTCCAGCTACAATAGCCATTTACAACATTAACAATGTCTACACTGTATTTCTGATCAATTTGATGTTAATTTAATGGACAAATTTTTTTCTTTTCTATCGAAAACAAGGACATTTCAACCGTAGTGTGTGTATATATGTTTTTTATTTTATCTTTATTTAACTAGGCAAGTCAGTTAAGAACAAATTCTTATTTACAATGACGGCCTACACCGGCCAAACCCAGACGACGCTGGGCCAATTGTGCGCCGTGTGTGTGTATGGCTCTGATTTGTACCAAGTGAGAAGAATCTGTCTGTGGTGTTGTAGCTGTGATGGGTAACCAACTAAAACCAGTGACGTCGTCCTCCTCGACTATTCTAACCCAAGCAAAAAGCTTCCATTATTATGGTTTGTTTGTTTTTAGAGGCATAGATTATATTCACATATATTTTTACGTTGCATTTTAGTCATGAAATATAATTGTATTTTAAAACACCACCCTTTGAGTTAATGACAGTGTTGTGTTATATGAAGAATGATACTGCTTGAATTTGTACAATGCTTGTACGTACTGTAAAAACAAAACAAATGCATGTTGCAGGAATACGGTTTCTTCCTCCTGTGTCTTGGCTGTTTAGATCCATTGTAACTCTCCTAGTCTTAACCCCATCAGTTTCTCCTTACCATGCTTTAAACTGTGTTTTCATCGTATACACTGTGTAAGAGGTGTGCCTTTATACTCCAAATTATTTAATTTTGTATTTTTTAATGTTTTTCTTTTTTTTTACAAAGTTAAAATGTTATTTTAATAGTAGGGTGGTTACTTTGAGATGTATCCCCACTTTTATTTTCAACATGTTCCCTCTTCCTGTGTAGTAGGTGTTTTCAATCTATTATTGTTGAGTCAAATTGATACAATTTTATTATTATTTTATTGACTTTCAGTTTTCAAACATAAAAACTAAAATGGCCGTCTCTGATATGGAGGTTATGGGTAGAACTTAGTCATTAGACACAGATGGAGCTTACCTTCCCCAAATCCTAACCTTCACCATTGGGGAGGGGTCAGTATGTCTACCTCTTGGTGTGGAGACGGCCTCTGTGCTGGTGTTAACCCTTCGTTCCCCGCTGCGCCTGCCTCAGCAGGGAGCTGTGTGTGTTGTTGTGTGTGTGTGTGACTTTCGTAATGGTGTTCGTCGTGCTTGTCCTCTGACAGCTTCTGCTGAAGTTTGAGTGCGTCTGAAATGGCACCCTATTCCCCATAACAGTGCAATCATTTTGACAAGAGCCCACTTAGGTTTAGGATTAGGGTTAGCCAGGTTCTGGTCACAAATAGTGCACTATTTAGGGAATAGGGTAACATTTCAGATGCAGTCTAGACTCTCAACTCTTTTAGGAGTCGCTCCCCCCTGCATCATCACTGCATGCCTGCTCCATGTTCCCTAAGCCCTAACCTTAACCCTAACGGGCCAGCTCTCCCTGCCCTCACCCACGGGCCAGCTCTCCCTGCCCTCACCCACGGGCCAGTTCTCCCTGCCCTCACCCACGGGCCAGCTCTCTCTGCCCTCACCCACGGGCCAGCTCTCCCTGCCCTCACCCACAGGACTCAAAAAGAGGATACAGCGCTGTTTGGCCTAGATGGCTTCCTATAGTCATGGTGAGCACACTTTCTGAGAGAAAGATTAGTTTTTGCTCTGGGAAGATGGTGGCTGGATCCATAGTGAAGGTGCTCCCATGTCACAGACTTGGACTCCTACTATGGACTTACCCCCCCCCACTGAGCCCCAGTCCACTAGGACATAGGTGGTGGTGTTGTCCGTCGTTGGCTGACCCTTCACCCTCCTCTGTGTAAAGACCCTACTGAACCCGACAAGCAACTTTTCCCATCTGTGTGCATACATCTACAGTCAAAACGACCACACATGAGCTTGAAAATATTGTACGGTGTAAATGTATCGGTTTGATTGAATGTTTGTTTATTCTTTTAACATATGAATTCTGGGAGAACATATGGAGGGTTGGAGGTGTGTGTGTGTGTGTGTGTGTGTGTGTGTGTGCGTGTGTGTGTGTGTGTGTGTGTGTGTGTGTGCGCGTGTGCGTGTCACACTGATAGGTGTTAATGATTACAGATATGAGGACAAACAGGTGTGAGGTTTATGGGGTTTTAACTGTTTGGAAATTAATACATGAAGACGACTTGGGCTTAACAGAATCTGCAGGGGCAGAATTTTCTCAATCCCTCAAAGGTTTGAAGTTGATAATACTTATGGAATCAACTTTAATAAAAACAGAATACTGTTACAAAATAGATAAGTAGTTTGTTGGATTGAATATGCAGTTTTTGTGAGAGATCTTCCCTGCAGATTGTGAGGTCTGTAATGGTGACCCAGAGTCCTTGCTACACGTTGCTAAATCATTGTGTTTGTGTGTGTGTGTGTGTGTGTGTGTGTGTGTGTGTGTGTGTATTGCTGTCTGCCTGTGGTCAGTGGGAGGAACCGCTGGTGTCCTGTGAGAAATGTTAACTCATGTTCTATGATGTTCATTGTTCGACACATAATTATAATAATAATAATACACTCCATTCCATAAGCATTCGCTTAAATACAATAAAGCACTTTGTCTGCTAAACTGAGGTCTGCTTTGAATACTTTGTAAATGTTTCATTATTTTCACTGACTGTCTTTTGGGCTTTATACATTAACATGTCCTTTATTTTTCCAGGCAGTGCCATTGAGAGGAGTCTTTTTTTTTGGAGAGGAAGTGTTAAGGCAGCAACAGCAGCACAGGCAGGAGAGGCACACACACACAGGACAGAGCACTAAAACTAGGCTATGTAAAGGAGATTGAAAATAGAATCACAAATGGCATTCATTAAATTACACAGGCATAGTCACTGCAGACAGTAAGCCCTTTTAATTAAGTTTTCCCTCTTGTATTTGACTGAACATTGCATGGTTTATGGCCATCAAACTCAACAATGGTCCTAGAAGCCAGTTCCACTGTGTTTTTTCATTGTTCCCCTCTAATCAGGGGACTGATTTAGACCTGGGACACCAGGTGGGTGCAATTAATTATCAGGTAGAACAGAAAACAAGCAGGCTTTGGACCTCATAGGGTAAGAGTTGAATAACCTGGTTTAGAGTTATGTTCAAAATGTAAATTATTGTAAATTATTACAGATATTTTTTCTACATTTTCGTTTATGAAAGGTGGGCCATTATTTATGTATTTAATTAACTGGACTAATTTTTGTGTAAAGTTAAATATTACCGTTCATTCTGTCTCAAATGGGTGTTAAATTCAATGTTATATGGAATTTCATGGAAGTAGCTAATTTAAGCAGAGTTAGTTACCAAGGTGTTTTTGACCGCTATGCAGTTGTTTTGGGCCACATAAATGAAATCTATTCTCTTACCAAATATTAGGCCTATTGAATTAAATTATGCTTTGACCTTTTCATACTATTTGATTAATAAATTATACCTATAAATTGTATATCTCATAGGATCAAATGACGTTTCTGGTTTTAGAGCTATGAGGAACATGAGGAAACGAAACCATGTGCTAATGTTCACAAAATTGTTATAGTTTTGAACATTTGTATTTGTTTATTTAGAAATAAAGTATAATTGATTCCTTAGTTTTGTCAAAAGTTTTCTTTCATTTATTTTTAAGAATTAGCCCAGGCCTAGAGTTTTGCTCACTGGCTATTGTAAATGTCTTGCCCCCAAGAGTAAAATAAAATACGAATCTACAGGCAGTCATTGATCTAGGTAGACTGGATCTGTCTCATTTCATTTCATTTCATTTAGCTAACTGAATTGGTTGTGACTTGAGTTGAGCCTGTCACGCATTCAAATCCTGTATCACACACGTTTAATGCTGCCTCAGTATACAAGGTAACTGCCTCAGCGCGCGCTTTGCTCAGCTGGCGGGAACACTGGTCTGGTCGAGTCAACCCCAGAGCAGCGGAGGTGAGATTGAGATGTCACATAAATAACACCAGCAACACGCTGTTCAGATAGC
This sequence comes from Coregonus clupeaformis, assembly GCF_020615455.1. NCBI lineage: Eukaryota > Metazoa > Chordata > Actinopteri > Salmoniformes > Salmonidae > Coregonus > Coregonus clupeaformis. Next base: position 75,209,025 of record NC_059198.1, on the reverse strand, counting down.
CTATATCCTACCTATCTATAATGGTTATAATGCACTCTTAGAAAAAAGGATTCCAAATTAGTTATTCGGCTGTCCCTATAGGAGAACACTCTATGGTTCCAGTTAGAACCCCTTTTGGTTCCGTGTAAAAAGGGTTCTACCTGGAACCAAAACGGGTTCTCCTATGGGGACAGATGAAGAACCCTTTTTAAGTTCTTGATATAATTTTTGTTTAAAGTGGAGGCCTACCATGCATAGCCCATGGCCCTTTTTTTTTAGAAAGACTGTAGGCTATTGTTTAATATATATTTTTTCCAAACGTTCGATTCAGAGTGGGTATTTTCCCCCTGCTTGTATGCCTGCTAAACAGTTCTGTCTTACAGATTCTACTGATAATTTGTTTGAAATAGGCCTAGTTCTGTTTTTGTTCGATTATTATGGAAGCTATTTTTAATAGGCTATGTGACCGTTTTGGTGGAGACTATAGGCTGGCCAAGTAGACTATCCATAGGCTATAGAGGGAAATCACCTGGAAATGGTGGTTGAGATTATGTTTATGCACAGAGCCTTATATTTCTCAATTGCCTCTGGCTGGCCTTCGTGTAGTTTCTGTTATTGATAGCGACGGGATAGCATGCAGGGGTGTTCAACTCTAACCCTACAAGGTCCGGAGCCTGCTGCGTTTCTCTTCTACCTGATAATTAATAGCACGCACATGGTGTCCCATGTCTAAATCAGTCCCTGATTAGAGAGGAAGAATGAAAAAACGCAGTGGAACTGGCTTCGCGCTCCAGAGTTGAGTTTGAGGGGCATAGGGCATCACTGCTGCTCATCATTTAGCTTCATGCAACAACATCTGACCTGCTGCCCTCCAGGCATGCACCTATCAGTTAATTATCCAGGCATGCACCTATCAGTTAATTACATACCCAAGATTGAAGCTTGAATAGTTTAAAATCCACCAGCAGCTAATTCACACTGCCTACTCAAACACGGCAATATTATAAATGTAATTTAATGTGTTTGGGTATATAACACTAAATAGCGAGAGACATGACACCACCAAAGCCTGACACCAACTCTCTCGCGGGCTCTATGGATCCCTTGCAGAATGCCCAGATGGTGCGCCTGTAGCTCCCCGTTCCACCTTAAATGTTATTTCCGGTATTCCTGACATCCCCTTTAAGAGAGCGCGTCACACCCGTCAGTGTCCGGGAGGGGGCGCTCGTAGATTGTGTTATCGCCTACAACCGGCTGAAGAATATATTTTAGCTGTGTGTGTCTTATTCCCCAGTGGAAGCCAAATGTTATCCTCACTGTTGAAAATTACATTTCTAATATAATTAACACCCCGTTTATATAGATGGTAACTTAAGAAAACCAACGAATAGCCTAACTGCAGACAGAATCAAGTCAAAATAATTTCACAGTTATTAACAGGTAATTCGTTGTCCTCGCTGGTTTTTTATTCTAGGTCTATAATCAGTTAATGATCAGCCCACCAAGGCTCACAAAACATAACCTATCTACTGCGGAAGAGTGCAGCACACACGCAGAGAGACTCATCTTCTCGGTGAAACCTAGGCTACTATGACAGAACACCCCAGACTCGTTCTTCCGCGGTAGAAACATATTTTGTTAGGCTACTGCGTATGTAAGCGTTGTTTACGTCGCACGGAAAACGCGTAACAGCTGATATGCCAATACAGTGTTCTAATGTAATGACAAGTATTTTGAAAACAAGAACTTAGGCCTGTTTAACTGCGTGACATCTGCTCTGTCATTGTCAGGTTAAAATTATGCATTGTCATTCAACTGTCACCCTTTCCTCTGTGACAAACTGGGCATGATAACGACTTGGGTTTATATTTTTTTCTGAATACAAGGAATCACATCCATGTTACATGGGTATTAAAACATTTCGGAATTGGAACGTACAGCCTACATTTGACTAGAATTTGTATGAACTTTGATCAGCATTAACTGAATTAATAGCCCATGCCCATCGAACAATTATTAAAAATTATTAATTCTGTTTTATTCATTTCAATAGTTATTGCAGTCAACCATCATTTTCTTAAACATTTTGTTTCGAATGTTTTAATATAAATTACTGTCCCCGTGACAGAGTATTTTCTAGAACACAGTTGCATAATGTAACACCCCATTTGCAGGCATCATCAACCAAATTCAGCCGCTGGCCGATTTTTTCTTGAGCGGATGGTCAGGGGCCGAACATAATTACAAATAATTTGTAGACTGCAAATCGACCGCAAGAAGCCCAAACAGATATACTTTTTGACCAAAATATAATCATTTCAAACATTGCTTACATTTGTATCCCACTGGGAACACACTGGTTAAATCAACGTTGTTTCTACATCATTTCAATTAAATTATGTTAAACCAACGTGGAATAGACGTTGAATTGACATCTGTGCCCAGTGGAATACAATCACATATCTCTCTCTCTATTATGCGAGGGAATACTTTGGAACAGATTTCCAAAATTAAAATGACTTCGAGCTGATTTGCTGGAGTTTTTAGTCTTTATGTCCAAAAATGTAAACCCCAAAAAGTTGGGGAACCCTTCCCTATAGCATGCAGGGATCAATATGAATACCAGTGTAATGAAACACGGATAATCTCTTGACTAAAGTACGTTTTAAATAAGCTGCTCCAACAAACAATATAATGATGTGCAAATGAATAATTAACTTAGTCGTGATATAGGCCTATCTGGTTTTGGGGTAATCATTCTGAAGCCAGGTTTTCCCCCTCTTTTTATTGTTTCTCTGTTTGCAAGCCGATCTGTTTCACAGATCATACACCTTCATCTTACTGACCTGCCTGCTTATTCAATAAAGATTCATCCAATTACCAATGACAAAATACTAGCATATTATGAGGATGTAGGTCTATAGGATTCCAACAAGTCGCTATAAAGACTGTCACTGCCTTGTAGCCTACTTAGTTTGAGTAATTTTCCTTAAAATGTCCACTCAGAAAGCCATTTTGTTTTTCATACAGGATACATATGAAAAACAATGTAGGCTTAGTTTTTCACAGACTGACTGTTGGCATTTTCTTCTTTGTTTGTTTGTTGGTTCAATTTTTAAAAGATTCGTCGAGGTTGGCACTTTCATGTCAAATTAGGTTTGAGAGGATTACATCTTAACAAAAAATAAAACTGGCAACACTTTCAAGTTGCGTAGCCTAAATGTATGTAGCCGATATATCACTTTGGGAACCAACATGTTAGCCTGCAGGTCAAAGATATGCGCTATAGAACAATAATTGAATTGTAAATAACGTAAACTGTAGGCCTTGTTTATAAATAGTTATGCATATGCCTAGCCTAGACGAAGCCAAACGTAGCCTGGAATAGTCTGCTAAAGATTTGGAGAAATGTTGGTATCAAACTTTTGTTTTGTTCATGCTATTATAGAGCTTGGGAAAATGAAGTAGCCGATATTGTGGATGGCCTAGGCTTGCCTACTGAACCAGTCAAATATTTATTTAGGCCTATAGAATAAGCCAAGGCCAAATACCAGTAAAGGACCCATGAGGCAGTTGAGGTTTCTAAGTGAAGGCACAAACACTGCAACATTTAAAATAGTCAGCAAAGGTGCGTTTTCTTGATGAATCAGATTGTCATTATTTCTCACAGGCAAAAATCGTATCATCTCAATGGATCGACCTTTATTTCCTGATTTTACATCACATTCCAGACTGCTGATCGATGTAATATTTTACAGCAAAATGTACTGATCAATATTCAATTGCTTTAATAGAATTGGGAAATAATTAGGCCTACATTTTGACCTAAAGGGGCAATCTGCAGTTGCTACATCCTTTTTTAGACAAAAATTAATAATTATACTGTATGCACCCATTGATTATTGAAGAATATAACTCAGCAATGCCTTATGAGCTTAGTTCAACTGTGGTACCCCATCAGAACCCAAAATATAAGATTGTTTTACTCCAACAAATTAAAGGGTGGCAGGTAACCTAGCGGTTAGAGGTTTGGACCAGTAACCGAAAGAAAGGTCGCTGGTTCAAATCCCCGAGCCGACAAGGTGAAAAATCTTTCGATGTGCCCTTGAGCAAGGCACTTACCCCTAATTGCTCCATGGTCACCATTGATTATGGCCCACCCTGGCTGTGTCTCTCACTATCGAACACATCAAAGAATAGACTGTATAGTTTCACATATAAGTGAGTATCATATAAGCAGGCCTGCGTTCAGCATGCTTAACCTGCATGCATTATAAACCAGGGATATTTCCTTAGCCATATTGAATTCCCGCAAAAGCTATTTGAATTTAGTACATACTTCACATATTTGAAGTATTGGGCTTATAAGCTGTTCGACTACGTCTGTTGACGCTGCGGCTCCCCCCGGGGTTAAGGTCTGGGTCGGATTACCCTCCAAACATAACACAATCCAACCAAACCATTAACGGAGATCCACCGTGACATGCAGATCTTATCAAAACCGGAACACCGGGTGGGTCACGTCACGTTGTAATATAAGGGTTTTATTCATTCATAAATCCTGTTTGATTTCGAGGAGCATAAAAAAGGTGGGTTGAATGGCCGTTGCTCCTACGTTCCCTTAAGGGTTAAATACAATGTGGCCTGAATACCCTGCTTTTCCCCTTTGTTCCAGACCCTGAATACCCAATTTAAAGAAGTGGTCCAAAAGTTGGCTGAAACCTGAGTGGAAGCAGGAGAGACAGACAAAGTTTCCTATTGTGTTTCAAAATTCAGCAATTTAAGAAATGTATAACTTTTAATGTGAAAAGGGGGATTATTTCCAATGAAAAGTGTAGGCCTAGTTTATTTGATGCACTATATATACGAAAGTATGTGGACACCCCTTCAAATTAGTGGATTCATCAATTGCAGCCACACCCGTTGCTGACAGGTGTATAAAATTGAGCAAACAGCCATGCAATCTCCATAGACAAACATTAGCTGTAGAATGGCCTTACTGAAGAGCTCAGTGACTTTCAACGTGGCATCATCATCACCTTTCCAACAAGTCAGTTCGTCACATTTCTGCCCTGCTAGAGCTGCCCCAGTCAACTGTAAGTGCTGTTATTGAGAAGTGGAAACATCTAGGAGCAATACAAGCTCACAGAACGGGACCGCTGAGTGCTGAAGCACGCAGCGCTTGTAAAAAATCGTCTGTCCTCGGATGCAACACTCACTACCGAGTTCCAAACTGCCTCTGGAAGCAACGTCAGCACAATAACTGTTCATCGGGAGCTTCATGAAGCAGCTGCACACAAGCCTAAGATCACCATGCGCAATGCCAAGCTTCGGCTGGAGTGGTGTAAAGCTTGCCGCCATTGGACTCTGGAGCAGTGGAAACACGTTCTCTGGAGTGATGAATCACTCTTCACCATCTGGCAGTCCGACGAACGAATCTGGGTTTGGCGGATGCCAGGAGAACGCTACCTGCCCGAATGCATAGTGTCAACTGTAAAGTTTGGTGGAGGAGGAATAATGGTCTGGGACTGTTTTTCATGGTTCGGCTAGGCCCCTTAGTTCCAGTGAAGGGAAATCTTAACGCTACAGCATACAATGACATTCTAGACAATTCTGTGCTTCCAACTTTGTGGCAACAGTTTGGGGAAGGCCCTTTCCTGTTTCAGCATGACAATGCGCCCGTGCACAAAGCGAGGTCCACACAGAAATGGTTTGTCGTGATTGGTGTGGAAGAACTTGACTGGCCTGCACAGAGCCCTGACCTCAACCCCATCGAACAACTTTGGGATGAAATGGAACGCCGACTGCGAGCCAGGCCTACTCGCCCAACAACTTCATTAATGCTTTTGTGGCTGAATGGAAGGAAGTCCCCGCAGCAATGTTCCAACATCTAGTAGAAAGCCTTCCCAGAAGAGTGGAGGCTGTTATAGTAGGAAATGGGGGACCAACCTCCATATTAATGCCCATTATTTTGGAATGAGATGTTCGACGAGCAGGTGTCCACATACTTTTGGACATGTAGTGTATAACAGCCTGCTGCGCTAGTCCATATTTAGCCTAGTAAAAGTGTTTGTGTAGTCTTCTATGCATTATAGCGTCCCTCTTTTCTCACAAATCTGCTAGTCACAGAAGTGACATTTTCATGTTTCTCCTTTTATTTCGTGTTCAATAGCCTACTCTTTTTCCGTGGCACTCCTTTTCCGGCTTGATATGCATGCTAATTCCAAAGGTGATGACTTGACTTCAATTAAGTTTAAATTAATCAGTTATTTATTAATTAAAAATTATGATTAAGATTAAAAGATGAGGCCTAATAAGCATAAACATTTCATTCATCTCAAAATGAAGGGACTGTGGCTATAGGTTGTTATGAATTAAGAATAAATATGAGCTAATCATTTGTTCGCCTATTGTAGATCAATAGACTATTTGTAGCTATATTTGTTGTTGTGTTCTTGCATGGCATTCACTCAACGCATGCCACAGAGCCTGATTCCGTGGTATGAGGGGCCAAAGGTCACCGCTGGACGGGATTGTTTCTAAATCCCCGCAGGCGGGTACGCGGGCGCGGGCACGTCCACAGCCTCTCGACAAACAATGGCGTTTATCAATGTCGGGAATGCTCGTTTTTGAGCTGTCGTTTTAGAATGCAGAATAGAGCGACATACTTTTTTCTATAAGGCTACTTGTCAATTAAAATGTTTAAGTTTTACCGTTAGAAGCAATGGTAGGTAGTCAAAGTAAAACCAATGCATTAGGCTACCACTAGGATATTATGCAATGATAAGCCGATTCAGTGGATCCTGTTGGGAATATTTTCTGTAGCTGCTGTTGGCCTACATAACAATTTATAGAATAATATGTAATTGTTTTAGCCTAGCCTACATCAAATATATTTAATAGGCAATTGTGAATGTAAAATCTTGATACAATTAAAGTATCTTATATTGAGCCGTAGTAGCTCTTTATGCTTATATATTATAGGCTATAGCCATATTAACCCGTCTGCATAAGGGCTTCCAGTGTGATTTGATGTCTCCCTCTGTGCAATAATGTTTTTCTGTCAATTCGGAAGCCTATAGCCTACGATGTCTGTTTGTCGTGAATAAAGCTAACGTTTTCCTGATAAACGGTTACAATTGCAACAATTGCAGACCTGTTATATACTTTCTTTATTTCAGCTATTAAAGTTAGATCAATTTAGACATGTTGGAGTCATCGGCCGTGTGTGCTTCAAGAGAGAACTCCTCAAGAGAAATCGCTATAATAATTTCAGCTCTAATAGTTGGATATTTAAGTCAGTCGAAATAACAGCTGTTCTGAAATATATTTTAAAATAAGGGACGTCCACTCATTCGTTCAAAAGGATTCGACATTGACTATAGGTTTCTCAGATATTAGCCTAGTCGATGGTAAAATGTGGACCATGGAGAACGAATAGCCTATTGGCTACCTTCAACAATTCTTCAATATTATAAATAATAGTACATCATGATAATAAGAACTGCGACTAAATTGGTATGGTATAGTTTGTGCCTGTTTGGGGTCGTTGTGAAACGAGTCCTTTAACCCCGGAGGTCACTCGGGGCTCCGGGGTCAATCTGCCTTAAATGGATTCAGAAACTGATTGTTCCGTGAGGACACGAGGCAGCACTTTTTAATTTATTCAAAATGTCATTAGCAACACTTTTTCTCAGGCTCTGCTGATGGAACTGATTATAGTTTAAATTAGTAAAGTGTTTGTAAATTAGTAGGCCTATGGACCGATCCTTTGTTCTTGTATTCATCACCCATATAAATATAGCCTACATGTAGCCAGGGTTGGGTAAATTACTTTCTAAATGTAATCCGTTAGTTTCCTGCATGTCCAAAATTGTAATCAGTAATGTAACTTTTGGATTGCCTAAACTCGCTAACGTCATCTGATTACTTTCTCCTTAAAATGTGTTGGAAGAAGACAAAAATGATCCATCAAATGCATCTGGTGTGCCATCATAGTGGTCTCTGAACTTGTGGTCAGACTCACTCAGGTGGAACAAACTTAAACTTGCGACTTTTTTTCAATGCTGAATTGAATGTCATTGGGAAAACAGAAATGTGTCATAATGTACTTTTTTCGCAAACATCCTTTCTGAATTTAAAAGTTATCCAAGAAGTAATAATCTACATTTTCAAAGTATTTGTGATCTGATTACAATATTTTTGCTGGTAAGATAACTGATTACAGTTAGGCCTACAGTTTTTTGTAATCAGATTACATGTAATCAGTTATTCCCCATCCCACCCCTGCATGTAGCTGTATGAATAATTTGTTACGAAGACCTGTTACGTCGTGATAAAAAGCAATATGAACAAAATGTAAATGCATGTATTTACTTTGGCTATAGTTAAACCCAATTTGATTCTAAGCAGATCCTCATAAACTAACTCATTTGTATGTATGCTTATCTAAAAATAGCCTAGGCTATAGGCATAAATCCTGATATAGGATCTCTCAGCATCTGGGGCTAAAATAGAGTATAGCCGAAGCTTTAAGAGATTAGTGCAGTGGAGAATAGGACTGCAGAGGTTTTACGCGCAGAACTCCAATCCGGATTTTGTGCTGAATCATAAGGCTGGCTTTTGGCATGGAGTTGGCTGGGGCTAACATATTTGCATCTTCAAATGTCCATGTCCTACATAAACATGCATTTGTAAAAGCAGTGGCTTCTCGACATGAAATTATATTGTCATTTATTTTCCATGTTCTTCATATCATTATTTTACAAGGCCACAGTTCTATCAAATAGTCTACACTTCAAATACAGGTATGGGCCGAAAAATTGCCAATGACTCCAGCCATCTGGAGAGGACTGTTCATGCTCCAGTCCAACAGGCGGTACCTGTGCATCAAACCTCAGACCAACAGACTCCTAAACAGCTTCTATCCCTTGGTCATAAGACTGTTAAATGGCTAACAACTACTGCTTACCCTCACACCTACGCTGCTGCTAAAATTATTATTGATTACATTTATTACTACCACTACGCTGCTGTTCATTGATTATTGATTGCAATTACCATTAGTATCTATCTATTTATTCTGCTACTGGTCACTATTACTACGGGTTATATTACCATTAGTATATTACCATAGTATTTATATATTCCTGCCGCCAGTCACTTTTCAGCCCTGTTGACAGCCCTGTTGTAGGCCTATATCCACCTATGACGCGTACACGGAAGCTCTTGCACACACACACATTCACAGTTCACACGCTCACACTAACACCCACACACTTACATACACACACTCACCAACATGCACACACCCACCCACCACTTATGCTGCTACCATACTGTTTATTATTATTATTATTATTATTATTATTAGTCCTTCTACCAGTCACTTTCTCCTAATCCCTGCCTACATGTACATATCTAACTCTATACTCCAGTATCCCTGCACATTGTAAAATTGGTAATGGCACATTATTTATCGTGTTTTTTAAAACGTATTTTCTTATTAGTTATACTTTTTATATTGAATACTGCACTGTTGGGTAGGGCTTGGAAGTTACGCATGTCACTGTACTTATGCATGTAACAAACCGAACTAGAACAGGCAACTCTGCAGCTCAGTCTGTGCTATTTTTCCGACAAGAAGCTTTTAAATCGCTCTGAGCTCCATGACCAGGCGCAAGCCCTCTGCCAGACTGTTTCCCCTCGACCCCCGACCCCCATACGCAGCCCTGCTCCCTCGCGATCAGAAAAGCCTCTCACCTCTCCCTGCAACCTGTCGATGCTACACCCGATTTCCAAATGTCTTTAAATCAGGTAATTCTTAACCAGACACAAACGCTGTCGTAAACAGGCGCCTTGCCTTTAAAACCTAACGATATGTAGAGTTGGTTTCATGCACTCATTGGCTGCACTATGCAAGCAAGCGTTCAGCTTCACGCTGAATGTCTTTTGTGTCGTTGGATGCATGCATCCATGCGTTGTTATATAATTGGGACCATGTTATGTAATTTGGACTACTTCTTATGACATCATTCTCTCCGATTTTGTTCTAGGCCTGTTTTGTATTGGACTGAAATAACTAATTATAAAACCTTAATTGAATTAAGAGGTACGGTTATTGCTGACCAATATAACTGTGAATATATATTTAAAAATATTATGATGATAAAATAACGCATATTAGCTCCAAACGTGTATCTTTTATAATTAAATGAACATAGTGTGTGTTAACATTCAATGTGAAAATACAATACTGTCGCTACTTCACTTTCCAACAAAGGTGCATGAGCACAAAATGAAAATGAGGAAAATATTCAGCAACACTTGCAGTACAATGGTTCGATGTGGAAAATAGCTTACCTCACCAGGGATTGACTGAAGAACACGTTTGAAAATATATTCTATAGGCCTATCTTAACACCATTAATGGATATTTATACAACTTTCTCTGACCGAAATAAGATACCTTAAGAGAAAATGACTCAAGTAAAAGTCACCCAGTGAAATACTACTTGAGTAAAAGTCTAACAGTATTTTGTTTTAAATGTACTTAAGTACAGTGGTGGAAAAAGTACTCAAATGTCATACTTGAGTAAAAGTGAAAATACATTTTATTACATCAAATTCCTTATATTAAGCAAACCAGACAGCACGATTTTCTTGTTTTTTAATTTATGGACAGACAGGGACACACTCCAACACTCAGACATAATTTACAAAGGCAGTATTTGTGTTTATTGATCAGTTTACTGATTTTTCTTTAGGAATGTAGTGAAGTAAATGTACAGATACCCTCCAAAAACGACTTAAGTAGTACTTTAAAGTATTTTGACTTAAGTACTTACAAATCTGCTTTCTGTCTCTCTCTTGCTCGCTCTCTCTCTCTCCCTCTGTCTCTATATCCGCTCTCTCGCTCGCGCTCCCTTCCTCCCTGCCACAGCAGAACCGTGTACAGCGCAGGCAATCAGTCCAGAGCATCTCTCCGGCCTCAGATGAACAATCTCATTTAACTCTGTGGAATCACACAATAATAATACTGTGTGGTAGCATGCCACTATGAACTAAAAAAATAGTATACCACTAAGAATAGATTTACTCAATGTATTCAATAACTCCTCTAATCAGTAACTCCTCTACATGATGTCAAACATAAAGTCCACCGGAGAACTGTAAGACGCGCGTCTGTCTTTACACTATGACGTTTGAGTCATTTAGCTGACGCTCTTATCCAGAGCGACTTACAGTTATTGAGTGCATACATTTTTCATATTGGCCCCCCGTGGGAATCGAACCCACAACCCTGGCGTTGCAAGCGCCATGCTCTACCAACTGAGCTACAGGAGGGCACTATGGTACTTTGGTAACACAAACACATTTACCCACTATCTTTTAGAATATTGATATTAGTCTTCAGCGCTAATTTACGCGCGACCAAAATCAACACAAGAGAACAAGCTTTAACTTAATGACAGAAAATTGCTGAAAAAATAAACCTTTGCTGCAATTTTGCGAAAAGGGTTTAGATTAATTTATAGATTAGTTTATGTATAGACACAGGCTTTGGAGAATTACTTCAATTTTTGATTTGAATCACGAGTTTGCTAAACATTAGAAAGGACTATCCCCTTGTTTCGTCCTCCCTCTTCGCCTCCACTGCAGGCTTCAGGCAGTCAGTCACATGGAAACGAAGAGGAGATGTGCTGTTATGTTGCATGATCACACCTTTGTTATCATGACTGCTAACTCTGCTGTTCTGCTAATGGAGGCCAAACCAGCGTGTTTACAGAAGTCAGCGTTGTAAAACAGACGCCCTTCGGTTAAGTAAATAACCACCATTGTCAGTGAGACAATAAAAGCTATGGGTGTTTCGCTTGTACGGTCTTTGAGTCATACGGACTGAACTGAAAACGTTTGTTTTGAGAGAGTTTGTGTTTCTCTCTATGAGCTGAGAGTTCGTCTTGTAGCGTTTCAGCCTATACGATCTTCTGTTTCAACGGGACTGGACCATACAAATCGACTGGTACAGCTTCGGCGTATGGAGTAGCTTATATAGGTCACACTCACTCACACACGCACACGCACACACACACACACACACACACACACACAGGCAACTCTCCATAGTAAGTTTTAAAAGACTACCTCATTCCAAAACCATATACCCTCAAACCAGTGAAACGTCGTAACAGGGTTGAAATGCAGGGTAATGGGTCGCCTATAGAGCCATGGATGTGAATGGGATAATTGCATTTTCACTGGTCTTCAATTACCTAGATATCTGCTATAGTGTGTAGGCCTATTAGTAGTCGAAGGACAGGCTACAGCATCATCATGTGTGGCAGTTGTGGATTTGTAGTGACTGAAGCAGCAGTGCTGCCTGTTTCATATGGCTTCTTTCTTGCTATAGGAACATTATATGGTGGTTTCAATATCTGTTCCTTTCAAAATAATTCTACTTTCATTAATATAATTATTGAACTAATAAAAATCGTGGATGGAATAACTTGTAGTCAGTAGTTAGGTCATTTGATTCAGGCGCTGGTGCAACATCGTGGCCAAATCAGTGTGGATTTCTGCTGTTCATGGTCTTTGGTACATAATTATGTGAGGTTATATTGTAGTACTTTGGTCTGGCTGCATTTGCCTATTTGAAATGAATACACTACATAGGCCTAATAGTGGTTAAAAGTAGGCCTATTATTATTCCATTAAGACTATTGGTAATTCGGACAATTTAGTGCACACAAAATACATATCTTAAATTGGCCAAAGGATATGTGATTTCTGGTCTTCATGTTGTTTAGGATCCGGCCATATCAGACTGCATGGGACGGGTTAACACCTGCAGCATTTGCCTATTGATTACAGTCATTGTGGAGGGCTCCAAAGTAACATATGCTCACGTAACCCGAACTCTTACGGAAATCTCCCATTGATATCAATGCAGATTTTTACTTGAAGGTCGAGTTACTTACTAATAGTGTGTAAAAATATAAATATATATGGTAAAACAAGTGCAGACATTTTTTTTTAATGATGCATAATTAACAATTGTTCCCCACAAATGACCAATGAAAACTATATATAGATCAAATTGTATTTTACTAAAACTAGTAACTTATTGTATGTGTGTGTGTGTGTTTCTGCGTGTGTGTTCTATTGGCCCTTTAAAACTTAAAATCTATATATTTAGCCTAATTAATTCCAATTATTATTTCCTCATTCATTCATAAAGTATTTTGAGTTCTGTGATTTTGAATAGTATTGTCAACAGGCAACACATTTTTTTCATTTATATATTTTTTAATAGGCCTATAATATAAAGGCGTTCTGACAGCTTTTATCGATCGCTTGTATTGAATTGTCTGATAGCTAGGTGCGTTGTGCTGACCCTGATTCAGGCTGTGTCCGTCAGCGTTACTCCTATAACTTGGTTTTCTAAACAAGGACAGCAGCTGGGAATACTGTAGGCTATGTGAGTGCCTCGGATGCGATAACTGTCCACGCAGTGATGGCGCCAGATTGAGTAGCCGACCTCTTTAGTAAATTGCCTGAGGTTTTTCTTAATCCAACTTGTGGTTTAACTCGTTTAATTCCTCTCTGCCTAGCTCCTGTTATTCTATAGAAGTTACAGTCTATTGGTTTATAATCCGCACTGGAATTTACCTCCAGAATGCTTTAGATTTCAATGGTCGTCTGTCTCAGTGAGCGGCCTGCTAACCTCCACCCGTAGGCTACTGTGGGGCCTCCAGGCTGACAGGCCGGGCCCGGGTTAGACAGCCCTCTAACCCGGGCTCCCCCCATCAACCTCCGGGTTTACCATACCATAAAATCCCATTACTCAAAACCAGAACAGAGAAACAAACATGGCGGATGATGTCGACTGAAGTGCATGTGAAAGGGTACTAGGCACTATGAGTCGATCATTCAGTTTATTCATGTGGATATCAATAGTTAAGGGTTTGTTAAGGCCTTGATGGCGCTCATAGGCCCACATGCGTACTACAGGTTTGTATATAGAACTAGACGTTTGTGCGGACTTGGCCTATGTTAACATATGTACGTAATTACGCATAAGTAGGCCTATAGTGTGTATCATGCATGGTAGTGTAATATCTCTGTGGGTCATCGTAAGGGTGGGCTACATGGCAATAAAGTTTAGAAACCCAATGCATGGAGAGTAAAACTGTTCCCTTGCACCAATAGATCTTAACCCAAAATACATGCTGATTACGCATTTGTCCACAGAACCAATGCGCTGTCAACATGGGATCCTCTTGGTGACGATTCAGTTTATGTAGGCATACAGTGTATCTAATATCAAGATGAATGAAGTGTGTGTTTCTTCAACTAACAACAAAGAGAATGCGCCGTCACTCACACTCAGACGTATTTAATGAACACTTCATTACTCAGAAGAAAGGGAAAGTGCTTCAGAAATCCACCAATCAAGTTTTTCATTTCGAGTGCATTATCCTACACAACAATGATATACAAAAACCCAGTAATTCACAAAAATAAATATATGTTTTTTATATAAACAACCAGTGACTTCAAATCTCATGTCAAAATCCTGACCTCAAGCATTGTATCAAAAAGCTAAGGGAATGAGTGAGAAAGCGGAGCAGCGCAGGAGAGAGAGCGGGAGAAAGAGGGGTTGGCCAATGCCTCGAGCTGCGACACCATGCAATTGTTTACATTGATAGCGTCACTGTCAGAGCTCTACCGCGGTAGTTCCCTCCGTAAACACCTCTACCACCATCTCCTTGCCCGGGTGATGCTCTCTGTGATCCGCGTGAGAATTGGCAAGTACCTACAGAGGGACGTGTGTGTGTGTGTATGTGTGCCCTCGCTGAACGCTGCGCTGTATATCCCTCCTCTGGCCCAGTAAACTTTGACACGGGCATAACAGGGTGAAAGTTTCCCTCCTGGAACATATGAATCCCCCTCCCTCTCCTCCCAGGGAGATCCTCCCCTTCCCCCAACTCCCTCTAGGTTGGAGGGATCACGTCATTTTCAAATGGAGAATAAAATGGCTGTGTTTAGTTTGGAGGCACGTTTTTTAAAAGTTCGCTTCTATACATACCTACTCTACAAGGGGAGTACGCATGGCTTGGGGTGGTATAGGTGCATTTCACACACAGATCAATCTATACAAAATCTGAGCATTGAGTGAACCCAAGCTTTTTTCTCTCTTAACTACAATCACCAATCGAATGGGCCTTTGTTTCTGTCTTTGCTGCTGATGTTGCTGTGAGAATCATGACATCAGGCATGTGGTTTGTTGTTATCTGCCAGAATGGCTGGCCCTCTCTTTGTCACAGGGAGAATAATCTCTTTGCCACAACTTCATAAAATCAACATTTTACGTTGGTGGGAAAATATTGATATTTAGGTGCAACTTTAATTACATTTGACAGATTATATATATTTTTTGTATATTCGGAGTTTTCCTATCAGCAACATCAGGATATTTAACATAATGAAAAAAAGTCTGACATACATTCATTGCGCGTCCATATTTAAACGCTATACTTATGATTACGTGGCAAAATTAGAAGAAAAAAATCTGACTTCATACATGAGAGAAGAAAGTCTGCGTATAGCCTAGTCTATATCAGTTGAAATTGGGACATGGAGAAGGCCATGTCCTTTTGTGTAAAACACGAATCACTGCAGAGTGCAATGCTATCATAACAAAGGTACAACCAGATTTGTGTTTGGGCCTGTACATTTTCGACTGACTGCAGGTAGGGCCTGTGTATGTATGCTAATCCTCTGTAGACTAAATTTGAGTAATTTTGACCGACTGGAGATTTTCCCAGGTCAATTCAGCACGGTGGGCTTCACCGCAGAATGTGAACAGGTAATTACGCATTTACCCACTGAGCTAATATGTAACTATTCCACAACAACTTGCTGTACTGGGCATTTCAGCATGTCTGCAGATGCAAGGGTACAATAAACAACTATATTACCGGTTTGACCCAAATATGCAAATAGTAAACGATCCAACTTCATGTGTAGGCTGTGGATGGCCACAAATAACCAATTATAAATGGTCAGTTTTAAGTGAAAACTTTAAGTGGACATAGGCTAATAGCCTACCTTATCTTACATTTATTTTTATTTTAAGCTTCTCTCAAACAATCACCTCTTTCATAACTAGGCTAAACTAGCCTACACTCCTCAAGCTGAAATGGGGTGTGTGTCAAAGTGCAAAGCATGTAGGCCTATCACTTGTGCTTCCACGTGTTGTTTCTAAATTACATTAGGCTCAGTGTGTTGTAAGACAACCTTTTGGTGGGTTTTTGTTTTAGTGTATGCAACCCCCAAACTGGTTGGACAGGAGTGTCATTATCACCGTTTTTCTCATTATTTCCCCGTGTACATTAGGGCTATGCGTGTTTCAATTGATCGATAAACTTCTAATATATAGGAAAATGTCCCACCAGAATGCAAAAACCTGTCAAGGTTGTCAGGACGTGTGATTTTTCACGAAAATGCGTGATCTGTGTCAGGCCTGGGCGTATCTCTCTGTGTGATTGTCTGTATGTAAGGCCTGCACTGTTTTGGGCCTGTATGGGCGCTCGTGGCTGTCTGACTACAGCCAAACATAAGCTTGCAGGAAATACTCTCAGAAATACAAACAAGGCTGATCACAAACACTCTGAAAAACTGCAAGCACCGGCCAGATCAGAGTAAGAGTCAATTCACTTACAATTATGTCCTATTCAATATAGGCTGCAATTAACATTATGAATTTGGACTTGCATGGAGAAATTAATCTACATTTTATATCGAATTCAAAAATAGTTATCTGAAAATAGAAACAATTGAGATAAAATTGACCCAAACTCTGGAAAGCATCAAATTAAAACCGAAATTAGGGTTTCTATTAGGTTTTTAAAATCTTATAGAAAAAAACAACTACAATTCGTAATAGGGCTAAGGTGACAGACAGTAGGCCTAACCATGTTACTTAAGGAAAACCCTGAATCTGTTGATTAAGCCTACTCAAGTTACAGCTGATGTTAGAAAAATACAGACCAACATAGGAGTGCTGTGATTTTTATGAGGGAATATTCCCCTCTCGTTCTCTCACCACAAAGGCAGTACAGCACAAATGTTTACTTCACTGAAACCCTGGTAAAATCCAACAGGTCGAGCTGAAACCCTGGTACAATCCAACCGGTCCAGCGTCAAGGGGAACAGCAACAATAGATCCGAGAAAAGTCACATAAGCACATTTTGCCAAACGTGTAGCCTATTGCTTATGGTGGATAGCTTATTTAGAGTTAGTTAGTCAGAATAAATCCACGAGGAGGGATCGTCCAGTGGCATAGGTAGAGAGGCTCAAAGACGGTCCGCGCGTTATGGAGAATAGCAGTGTATGTATTACTGATCTATAACTCCACAACAACGAGGAATGTTTTAAATCCACTACATCAAATAAAGGAAAACATTTCAATAAAAACAACTGAAGGATGCAAGCCATTAGTGCCTCCCATTCACTTTAAGACTTATGTTGTAGTAAAGGTACTGTAGGTTTCCATCCAGGTATTTTTTTTTTGTTGCAGTTGTTCTTTTCAAAGAAAAAAGCTTCAACATTTCCTGATTCTCTGAGCGGGTGGGGGAGGGACAGTCAGACCGCCAGGCTGCCACCGCCACACGGGGTGAGAGCGAGGGGGAGGTCGGGGTCCCCCCAGAGAGTTCAGAGAGTAAGCTGGGCTTAAATCCCCGTCGCTGCCCACAACCAGGGATGGAGGAGCCGGGAAATTTGCCATGAAGCTGAAAGGCCTCTTCAGAGAGGCTGCTACATTACTGCACGCGCGTTTTCGTTTACTCGCCCCTGTTAGATGCTCAATATTTCCTTCACAAATCTCTGCTTTACCCGCGGGATGAGAAGATAAAGTCCTGTCAACTTTGGACACGTTCTGTTTCGCCTGCGCCCTCGAAATTCCAGGCTCCTTCCCCAGAACCAGAGTCCTGCCGTTTTTCCTGACCCCAACTCCGTTTTTATACTCCCCCTCCTCAGAACAAGGGGTGTCTCGAGTGCTCCTGCATTCCTGCAAGCCGGATGAGGACTTGGGAGCCCCAGCATAACTTTCAATGGCTTTGGTGTCGTTGTTGAAACAGCCAGCAGCGTGTTTGATGTCGCCGCCGGGGTACTGGCCATTGTTGATATCCGCCTCGTCTCCTTTGCAGTGGAACCCGGAGGCCTTACTGTTGTATTCGTATTCATCATAGCTTTGCTCCACTTTGATTTTCACATTCTGCAGGTTGAAGGGGGGCGTCTTGACCGCCCTGCCACTGTTGGGGAGGGGACCCGCGGCCACTGAGAGCTCTTCCGGCTCGGTCTTAATGGTTTTGAGCGGAGAGGGCAGTTTCAGGCTTGGGCTAATTCTCACCTCTTTCTTTAGATTTGCAGCTAATGAAAGCTGGTTGTTGTCTGTGGGCTTGGAGTGCTTTGTGTCTTTGTCATGGGCACAGTGTGAGCTCAGGACTGGGGGGCATTTGTTTGCGTGTCCCGGTGTCCTGTGTGGAGGAACCGCTTTGTTCCCGTTGGGGTTAGGTGAGGGGCTCAGTGCGTAAACTGTTCTGGACACAGGTTCGGCTCTCTTTATCTCTCTTTGGGTCTGGACCTGGGACTCAGGAACCTTCCTGTCTTTCCTCTCAGCGAAACAACTCCCCCGGATGACAGGCGAACTGAACCTGTATGTGTGTGCGTCCTGCTTGGCCTCCCTGGCTGTAAAGTCATATTTCTGTTGTTTCCTCGGACTGGCATAGTCCACCTGGCTGGTTCCACCTTGGACAACCGGTCTAGATGGCTGCTGCTGGTGGCTGTAGTGGAAGGTAGGCTGCAGGAGCAAAGGTGCTTTAGTGTGCGAGAGAGTTAGACTGTTGGATACAGTTCTAGAATTCGACTGAGTTCTAGTGCCGGAGAGAGTAGTGGAGAGAGTTTTAGCGTTAGGCAGAGTTCTAGTGGTGATATGTTTGGTGGTGTTGACAGAGGAGAACCGGGCCCTCCTGAAGCGGATGGACTGGACAGAGACCTGACTGGACACAGAGCTGCTGTCAGACTGAGATGAACTCTCCTCGTCAGAACTGACCTCAGAGCTCTCCAACGGGCTCTCCTCTTCATCCTCCTCATCTTCCTCCTCGTCAGAGGTCCCAGAGTTGCTGCTGGTGGATAAACTGGAGCCGAAGTCTGAGTCGTTGTTGAGCCGCTCTGAGTAGCAGCTGGACTCGGTGTCACTGCTGTAGCTCTCCGGGAAACCCCCTACATGTTGCTGCGGGTGAGGATGATGGTGAGCTCGGTGGTCGAGGTAAAACTCGTGTCCAAGATGAAAATGACCCAGAGTTGTCCCGTTGTGGTGGGTTTTTGTCTTGCTGCAGCACTTGGGCTGCACGAGAAGCACCGGGTGGTGTGGGTGAGTGTGTGAGTGTGTGTGTCTGCTCCTGCTCCACGACTGCCTCGCGCCGCCGCTGTCCCTATCCCTGCCGCCGCCCCCATCGCGCCTCCTCTTCCTTTTGTGAAGTAGGTCGCCGGCTGCAGAGAGCCTAGACTGAGCAGCAATGGCGGATTTAAACAACACCGGCTGCCGGCTCACCACGCTCCTGAAAAACGAATGTCTCTGACTAAACGCGACGCAATTGCCCGGTATTTGAGCAGTTTCATAGTTTTTAGAGGGTTTACATGCCGACTTGGTGACAGAGGAATAATCCTGACCGAGGGATTTATTGTAAATTTGAGGTAGATTGGAGTCGGGGCGCGAGGTTGGTTGCTCTCTCTTGCCGGATTTGTTTTTGAGGGACAGAGTCTGTGGAACGCTGTGCAAACTTAACCAAACTTTCTCCTTCCATAACCCGGCAGGGTGCGTGTCCGCGTGAAGCTTGCCCTCGCCCACATCCTCGGGTAAACTCACCTTCTTTACTTTTCTTTTGTTGGATTTTAACACGCGCTCCGTTTTGCAGGAGAAATAAAGTGCCTCCACATCCTCCCGTGATATCAGAGTACATTTAGCCGCGTGGAAAGCAATAGAATTTATTGCTTTGAGCTTTCTCAGCTCCTCCAAATCACAGTGGTGCTTTTTAACGTTCAGGTGGTCCATGCGTTTGTGCACGGTGGTCCGGGGAATATTTTTCAGTAGGTCAGTGAAGACCTGGGAGAGGGCGAACATTTGTTTTCCTTTTATCAGCAGGTATCCCAGCCTCACTCCCTGCATCTCCTCAAACCCACACTTCAGGTCTCCCATGTTGCTTTTCCCTCTCTATTGTAATAATCCAAGCATTTATCGCGATCAATTGTTCTCGTGCAGCTATGAAAAGAAAAATGAATAAACTCCCTATTTTGAGCTCAAGGCATTCTGACGCGCCGGTCGGAGGCTGCTGATGCGTCCTAGTACCTCCAAGCTGTGTCATGGACAGGCAAACTTTGAGATGCGGAGTTAAATGGAGCGGTGTCGGATGGGTTCACAGCATCTGTCCTCGGGCCCTGCCCCGGACCAGGCATGGTGGAGGAATGCGAGGGATTGTACCGCCAGGCCGGCTGCTGGCTGTCTGCTAAGCCCTACCAGCCTCTCCTCTCCGGCTCACTCCCTCTGACCGGCAGCACCGCAGGAAGGTGTATACCACTGCCTCAACGAGAGGATAAAAAAGAGAAGAGAGGGGGAGGGAGAGGGAGCGAGCTACAGAGGGAGGGAGGGAGGCAGAGAGAGAGAGAGAGAGAGAGAGAGAGAGAGAGAGAGAGAGAGAGAGGGGGGGGAGGGAGGGAAAGAGAGAGAGCGAATAAGAGCCTAAATGCGGCTGCTATCCTGGCTGCGGGGTTAGCCACAAATAAAATGACAGAGGGGAAGTGCGCGAGCCCGGAGACACCTTCATCAATTAATGCCCTCAGACTCGAAGCCTATTGGACGCCACTGACAGGTGATGCAATAAAAATGGATATCCCCCCCCCCAGTTGATTACCATACTATTGTACCCCCACCTCCGTTTGTTAAGTAAATAATGCCGCTATGACAAGTTCATATTTCAATATCGGTTTTTAAGAGACAAGGTGGAATAGCTGAACTGGGCAAGTCGTCTCCTATATCCTGCTAGTAGTATTTATGGCGTTATGCCTATAGCGCTGTCAGGGAAACCAAGTGGCATTATTGAGAGAACAAATACCCTATCATTACAAAGAAATATATAGATGGCATACGTCAATAAAATATAAGTGGTTGAATTCAGACGTCTGTTAATCTGTGTAACCCCTTCACTAATTCTATTGTGATGGATTGGTGTATTATAGCCGTCTTTCCAATGGACTCCGAGACAAAGAGATTTTCATTTTTCACATGAGTAGAATGCTCTTCGAACTCCCAAATTTAGAGTGGCATATCGTCGAGTTACACTCGAAAATTATGCTTTGGCATGAGCTTTTTTAGTTCTGTGTGAATTTCGAGGGTGAAAGGAGAGCTCATTCTAACGATGATTAGCCAAACCTCTGCGCATAGCCACACATTTGCACAGGCCTTATTATTTCAGAATAAATGACAGACATGTTGTTATAGGCCTATTTGATTGTTTGATTCATGTTGCGATTAGGCTACATTCTTCATTTTGCTAAATGTATTTAGTTTGCAAACTTGCTGAATGGTCAGTGTGTGGTGGTGCGTCCTCTTTTTCTCTGCACTGCCGCTACTGTGCCAGTCACCTCGGTATTAATGATCAGTCTATGTCTCGCCGGGCTATTTTAAACCGGTAAATATCCTCTTTCTATCCCGGCCACCGAGCCTGCTGTTCCCCGGCCCAACACGATAAAAACACGAGCAACGTTTGTGCACGGTGGTCGATTAATCTGGGAAAAGCTCGTGCTTTAACGTGCGGTAAAAGTGCATGCTCAGAGTTGCTTTTCCCCAAGGCCTCTTCCGCAAACTTGATAATAACTAATATTAGGTTTATTATATTGCACATAGGCCTATCATTATACATTTGGATAAAATATATTATTACATGATTTTATTTCAGTAAGGAGTAGGCTATAGAATGAGTTTGATTGTTAATTGGTGTGTGTGTGTGACATTGTGAATTTACACTAAGGGTTTTGTGTTCAACAAGGTATTGTAGCCTATCTTATATTTTGTCACTGCAGTGGGAAAAATACATGTAAAGCATGCAATTTCATTCACAGATTTATGCGCACCCCTTCTCCAAGGAAAATAACCGTTTTGCCCCCACACACACACACACACTGTTTAAGGCTGTATTATGCATATGCTGAGAGCAGAGCGGTGTGAGGCTGACAGGAGAAACGTCACGCTGTGCCATATCATCACTCACTGCGCCCTGATCCTAATGTAAAGAGGCCTGTAATGGTTGGTTAATTGTTGTGTGTGTGTGTGTGTGTGTGTGCGTGTGTGTGTGTGTGTGTGTGTGTGACAACAAGCATGCATGGGAGAGATTTTTTAAAAATTGTTTATTTCACTTTTGTTAATTATCTATTTCACTTCCTTAGGCAATGTCAACATATGTTTCCCATGCCAATAAAGCCCTTTGAATTGAATTGATATTGATATTATCATTTCTGATGACGGT
This sequence comes from Coregonus clupeaformis, assembly GCF_020615455.1. Classification (NCBI taxonomy): domain Eukaryota; kingdom Metazoa; phylum Chordata; class Actinopteri; order Salmoniformes; family Salmonidae; genus Coregonus; species Coregonus clupeaformis. The sequence goes on along the minus strand of NC_059198.1, from coordinate 75,186,462 downwards.
TTAACCATACAAGTATATTTGCCTTATGTATATCGCTGATTTCCGTACATTTACGGTATGCTTTGCTGCCTAGCTGCAGCTCTCATTGACCTCGTCGATGATCAGGATCAGGAGAAATCACCAGTGAGGCAAGGGCGCTATACAGGCGCGCTATTTAAGGTGAATTGTGAAAAGAACGAAAAGAAAGCATGCAAACCATGACATGGCAACACTTTGGGGCTCGCGTTAGAACAGCCATAGCTAGGCTCGAAGCCTCGAAGCCTCGAACCTCCTCCCAACATAGGTAGGTTAGGTCTAATCTTTGTTTATAAATATTTGGCCAAGTTGCAGAGGGGGTAAGAAAAGGAGGGAGGGTAGAGCTTTTGAATTCTACATCCTGTTCTTGCGTTTTAAATATTCCATAACAATAAAGAGAGCCTGTAGCCTATAGGTGCTTTTCCACTCAGAGCTCCAATGTACTTCGATTACTTGTGAAAAGTACTGGGGAGTGATTTATTTGTTTGTTTCTGTTCTATTACATCATTATAGGCTACTAATGTCAACGAAGTGGTTGATGTAGTTGTGATGATTTACCCTATTCAATGGATGATTCAGTCATATTATCGACAGAAGAACTCACTCTCACCTCCACAGAAAGAAATACACAATTTAACCTACCTTTCCTGACTCATTGTTTTACTACTCGTATCTACTTCAGTGCTATACAGCACACACCCGGTGCTATATTGGCCATAGATTATCACCAAGTCGTTAGCCGCTTCTAAACCACTATTTCACATTAATTTACGTGTGTTTACTTAGTAGCCTGTGATCCAGGGCAAGGTACAAGTTGAAGCACATCCCAGCCTGTAGCTCCCTGCTGGGAGGTAGGGCTGAGCGGTGTCAGCAGGCCGCAGAGTCGGGAGGCCAATTGGCCTGACATTCTTATCGATGCTGAACTTTACGCATCATCTTTGGGACATTTTCGCGTTGTGCTCGCGGTTTTACCTGCAGTGTGTGTGTGTGTGTCGCCTATATGTAGTAAGTGTGTAAGGACGCGAAGAGGAAAGACAGGCAGTATGAGATATTTGTCCTGTTGAAAATATGACATTTTATTTCATAGCGATTCACCAGTGTGTGTGTGGCAGCTCTAATCCAACCCAGACCCTCATTACTTTTCCCAATTGTACCATTTTCAGTGAACCGAGTTATCATGCATATAGGCTATTCTATAGCGTTTGCAGTATGTGGATGTTTGTTTTGCCTTCTGATGGACAAAGGAGAAGGGTCCACTGTTAGCTGAGCTCCACCAACCTGAGGCCTGGGGATTACGGCTCGAACTATCTGCCCTACCCACTGCCAGGCCACGGAGAGCCGGGGAGAAGAGCTGTGATCCGCGGGTTTACTACAGGCCTAATCTTCGGTTGGACGGTATGTGTATTATTCGCTACACATAAAGCATGTTCATAGTTTCATCAATACTTCATACAGACACCTTCATCGTCATCACTGCCCTGTTCAGAACATCTTCTGAAGTCCCACTCATCCTGAAGAAGTTGCCTGACAGACATACATATTAAAGCCTGTCTGTAATCGGTTTAGGTTAGTGCTTATCGCTGTATCTCCAACATTGAGGGAATGCAGGCATAGAGCAAATCACAGGGTTTCCAGGCCAACTGAATAAATCTAGCCTGATTGGAAAATGAACGTTTTTAGCTCTCATAACCATCCTTTCTGTCGTAACCAAAAGGTTAACGAGCCTGTTATGAATAAAACAAAAATAATGCTTCACAGGGCCACGTTTACAAAAATTGTGCAGTAATTGACACTATGATTTTTAGACCACTACTCGTCATTATATATTCCACTAATTCCTTAAATTTACTTGAATTTCTACACGTTATGGACGTTCCCTGAATGTATCAATGGCGCATAAAAACAGGTCATTTTTTGTCATGCAACAGATATTTAAACGGTGTGATGATGCAAAACACACACACACACACACACACATACATGCACACTGAGTGAATGTCATGTGCCCCATCAGATCAACCCAAAGGGCAATTAAAAAATTTGACAAAGTAGACTGTAAGTTTTGTATTTATTTGACAACTTATTAACCCGTTACCGAACCCATACAACCAGCTTACTAAAATGTGTAAATATAATGTTACTCATGTTGTAGGCTATACACACACAGCCTAATTATATAGGCCTAATTATCCTATAATTAGGCCTATGTGTTTAACAAGGTAAATTACTGTGAATTTCATTTGCCTAATTTCAAAAGATGTGATAGCCTACAGCGCATATTTTTTTTTAGATTTACTGGCCAACATTTTAAAGAAGATAATAGACTAAAATAATGAATCAAAATACTACAAATACAATATTTTGAAGCCCAAAATAATGGATTGCATAGGCCTGTTTGTTCATGGTCCGTGCTATTCCCCTGTGCTCTTAGCCTCTCCATTGCAGCTCGGTATTTTCTTGCTCTAGATCTTTGGGAGTGAATAGCCTACGTTTTGATTATTATGATTTATTTTTTTGACCACGCATTTGTCCACCCATTACACTTTGTTTACATATAAGCTAAACCTTTGGGCTGCTCCTTCGTTTTGTGTTGCACTTCGGTATTTAACAGCGATATTCCCATCAGCTGCTACAGGCTATTCAGAAGTTGTGGCTGCTGTTGCCTGCGTTTCTCCGGCCCATTGTGAGAGGAGCCCCCTCGGTCCCGCTCTTCTCTTCTCTCCCCCTGAGCTCAACCCAGCCGGCCGGAGGAGTGCAGATGACTCACCAAGAAGGGTTCCAGAGCGGAGGCTACAGCAGCGTGCTGCATGGAGGCTCTATAATACCGGGGGAATACCGCGGCCGGACTGGTAGACTAGCCTCGTGCCTTTCCCGGGGCGCACATTCATCACTCGTGCAGATAGATATATTTGTTGTAATGTGCACGCGTGCTTTTGGCGAGGACAAGGCTGAGCGCGAGGTTTGATGGAGGAGATTGGCGGATTAGAGCGAGTGGAAGGTAAGAGGACACACACACACACACACACACACACTCAGTCATTCACACACGCACGCACATGTCCGCGCTCTTCTAGGAAAACAAAGCAGAACAAAGAACAAGACTAATGTTTCCTTCTCGTTTACACTTTTCTGGGCCTTTATAGACTATAGTAGGCTATACGGTTGCATTCGGGTAGTCTTTATGAGATACATGCAGAATGATACATTGAAACATATATATGAGCCAGATAATAGGCTTTTGAGTGTAATTGAAAGGATAACACAACACACATCGACCTACCATTATACACATAAATGCAGTTTTTAAAATCAAATTATGCACTCTAAAATAATATTTGTTGACTCAATTTACAAAGGTTTGTTACCAGGCTGCCTTAAAATGTCATGTAAAGTCCAATCCGGATTTCGTGTGGAGTTAACTTCAACCTAAGTAAGTGGAACTCACACATTTGGATTTAATAACTTGTTGAGTGAGCTTGATACTTTTAGTCAAATCAATGTACTTCAGCTGATTTTTTTTAGATGTCCTGACAAAGCTACTCAAGTTGTTTTGACAAATTACCAAGTGGAGAGGACAAGTATTTGATAGTCAGAAAAACAAAACGTTTAGTTGTTTTAACTTACCAATGTTTATAACCTGGCTGCCTTAAAATGGTATGTTGTGTCAACTTCCTATACAGTTGAAACAACTACTTAGAAAATTACACATTTCAGAACTGACTAAATCTTTGAAATCATATAAAAGAGATTTCAGTATAGGGAACATTATGCTCCCATCTGCCTCTTGCTCATGTGTGCACTTTTTCGCCAGTTTCAAAACTGGCAGTGCACTCTGTAATGTCTACCAACCAACAGACCACTTTAACTACAAAGCATTCTCAGTAACGGTTAATTAAACTTTTTATTTGTTACTTTTTACATGTGGTTGTTTATCTACCTTCTTTGAATGCACTAACTGAAGTTGCTCTGCTAAATTACCTAAATGTAAATGTAATAATTAACGGTTGCAAAGCGTGCTGGGTATTATTATAATGTGCCCCACCCCCAGAAAATAAATAGAAGTTATCTGAACATGACAATATCAGTCAACACTACTGTTATGTTGCTTCAGTTGATTTGCCTTCTTGGTTATGAATTTCTATGTTGAGTAAACACGTAGTTCTTAGCTTATTCAACTTGATTTAATAAGTTAAGACAATTTGAAAGTTTTAGTTATCTTTACTTGCCATTTTTTGTCAACACAACTGTTATGTTTCTTCAGTTGATGTTACTTCATGTATGTGAATTTCTAAGTTGAGTAAACATATTGTTTTTGCTAACTCAACTTGAATTAATACGTTTGAACATTTTGAGTGAGTTGAAATAATCTCAATTTAAAAAAATTGACAACTCAACAAATTTGGCAAATTTAGTTGACCAAATCTCAATATCTTTTTTTACAGTGTACCTACATGGAAATGTTGAGAACAAGAGTTTAAAACGTCCCAAACAGTGTTGGTGTAAGGGCAGGCTATTCTATAATGGTCTATGTGTATGTGTTTCCCATGTGTGAAACGGAAATCCTTCAACCATAATTAAATAATGGAATAATTACTCTATAGTTCATGTTTCGGTTGTTTTTTTTGAAAAGCAAAACCTGTGGCTTTAAGTGTGGAGGGGAGGCGCTTCACTCTAGAACCCAAACTCTGAACTCCAACAACCTTAACCCTTTAAACCAACTTGCTTCTCTAACACCCAACTCATGGTGTGTCTTTTACTAAACATGTCCCTTTCCCACACCCTGCCCCATGTCATTTGTTTTGCATTGAGTTTAATGGAGGCACTTGGTATGCTTTTTACGGTACAAATTCACTAGCCATGCCAAAACAAATGAATTCCTTGGGTTCGATACCCCTAAGAATGCGATTTTACATGCAATCTGAGCCTGAAGTGTGAGCTGGGGGGTGGGCTGTGTTCACCCCTCACCCCACCGTGTAGCCCACCGTGTTGTGTCTGCTTGTGTTTTCTTGTGCCTCGGCGTTACACAAGCAGAGCAGAGGAAATGCTCCTTTACAGGCAACCAGAAAGGCCCCAGTTAGGAGAGGAGAGGAGAGGAGAGGAGAGGAGAGGAGAGGAGAGGAGAGGAGAGGAGAGGAGAGGAGAGAGCATGCATGATGTCCAACAGGTATGCAGGCTGTTGCCACAGTAGGGTCTGAGGCATCTACGCTGCTCCAGTAGATGTGTGGAATGTGATTTATTGTCAGAGCTAAGCATGACCCATTCCCTTGACATGTAGTGTATGGATGGAGCTTTATTTCACATAAAAATTAGTTTTCGTTTATTTGCTATTAGGCCTAAACACGTTGTCATTTCGTGTGCATTTCTTGTTTTTTACTTTCTCATGTTTTTAGGAAAGCTCAACATGTAGCCTAGGTTATAACACGCCAACACCTCTGCATCTCATTCATTACCTCCAAGCCCATCAATACAATCCATTTATACCACGTCTAACAGCTTAATAGCCCCATCATGCTATTTTAGGCGACTTAAAATAAGTAATTTATTTCAAATCACATTTTATTTGTCACACAATTTACAGCAGGTATAAAAGGTGCAGCGAAATGCTTATGGGCTAGCTCCCGCAATAATGCAGTACATTAATCAATAATAACAATAGCCCCGTGTAGCTCAGTTGGTAGAGCATGGCGCTTGCAACGCCAGGGTTGTGGGTTCGTTTCCCACAGGGGGGCAGTATGAAAAAAGTATGAAAATGTATGCACTCACTAACTGTAAGTCGCTCTGGATAAGAGCGTCTGCTAAATGACTTAAATGTAAAATAAAACTAGTCAAAAGTCAAAAATAACAGAATGGACTGTATTACAGTCTATGTTCAAGTATGAAGTTGGTAGTTACTTGGTCAAGCAGTGGAATAAATGGTGTACTTCATATGAAATGGAATTTAATATAGGCCTAGTCCTATACAATAATATAGCTGGCTTCTGTATTTCATTGACAGTGGAGCAATAGATATGGGACTATAGTGGGAATAGAGTGTTAAATGCAGCAGGATTATTTAAAAATTTAGAATTATAATTGTCCGATTTAAAAAAAAAAAAAGTATCAAATAATTGTTGCATCCAAATTTCTTTAAAAATTAAACATATAAAATCAGAGCACACAAAATGTACACTGTCTATATGTCATTTATGAACAGCGATATAGGCTAGCCTATATGTAGCCTAGCAATTTTTTGTATCTATCAATAATAGCAATAAATAATTATATAGGTCTTAGCATGAGGAAATGTGCTGTGTGTATGAATGGTGTATGGCTCTATTGGGCGGCAGGTAGCCTAGCGGTTAAGAGCGTTGGGCCAGTAACCGAAAGGTCGCTGGTTAGAATTCCTGAGCCGACTAGGTGACAAATCTGTCGATGTGCCCTTGAGTAAGGCACTTAACCATAATTGCTCCTGTAAGTCGCTCTGGATAAGAGCGTCTGCTAAATGACTAAAATGTAAATGTATGAAGTAATCCTCTAGGCCTGAGGTTATACAGGGACGTTCCTCTGCCACTCTGACGGGGCTAGGACACACCGAGGCCTGCTGCAGAGGAGTGGCAGGACCGGCCGGGTAGTGTTTACTCTACTCACGTCAACTATGATTTGGGAAACACATAGGCCTAGTGAAGCAAGTGAATCTGGGAAGAGGGACGTTGCCTAAATCTGACTGTAGTAATGCAGGCTACACGTAAACGTCGAATCTTGACGAAAAGTAGGCCTATACCCTAAAACGTGACATAGAAAATGTATATCCAACTAGGCTAAATGTGGAGATGGGATGGCTATACATGTTAACCCACTCTGGTAATGCAGATGCATCAGTAGAATAGTTTTTATTGAGAGAAACTTGTGGAGGGTGGAAGAGCCTAACGCAAATGTGCCCAAACTCATTCAAGGAGTGTTCCATTGCCTAATGATGATGGTCCTCCCCCGCACCTCCCCTGCTGTCCCACTGTCTCCTCTCCTCTCCCCTCCCCCCGGAAGAGAAAGAAAAGTGTAGCTCTCGTCTCTCAGGTGCTTCCTTAGCTGAGAGAGAGAACACATCATAACACTGTACATAGCCATAATATGACATTTGAAATGTCTCTATTCCTTTGGAACTTTTGTGAGTGTAATGTTTACTGTTCATTTTTTCTTGTTTATTTCACTTTTGTTTATTATCTATTTCACTTGCTTTGGCAATGTAAATATATGTTTCTCGTGCCAATAAAGCCCTTTGAATTGAATACACTTTAACGGTTAAATGGAGAGAGAGAGAGAAAGAGAGAGAGAGACGTGCGCTAGACCTTGGAGTTGGTGGAGTTGTGTGTGTGTGTCATTGCATGATTGTGTTGTTTATTTAATTATTTAAAAATGAGTGCAGACTGTATAACCCTTTTGATGAATCATCTCTTTGTCAACACGCTCTTCATAAAATAACAGCCACATAGCCTACAGAGGCGAGGCAAGCAATAATACATAGTTTCTCACCTCTCAACCTGGTTTACCTTCCACGTTATCTGGTTCAGGGTAAGTCTCCCCATGTGTAGATCCGATGGCCCATCCACAGTTTTGTTCTAGTTCTCAACTAGAGAGCAGGTTTCCCACATGAACAATCAGTGTGAAAGTTGTACAATTTTGCCTGCATGGGAAATAACTGTACAAAATGTAACATAGCCTAGACATTAAATATACCAATTATTTGCACAATATGAAACAAAAATAACAATTATTTATTCACTTTTTTGGGTTAGTCATTTTGATATTATTTTTTATAAATATAGATGCAATGTAGCGTATTTTCTTATTTAGAATTCAATGATACCTTAAATTACACAATTGTTTTGCAAACCTGTTCCTTCGTATTCCACCGTGTGCCTGACTACAGCCCATGAGCCTCGTTAGAAGCTTTTCTTTAGGTCTTTACTCTGTGGAGCCTTCGGGTTTCCCACTTAATCCCCACAGCCCATAGGCCTCCAGGCTGCATGCAAGCCAACCCCCATCACCATGAGTGTCGTATGGAACAGGACAGTCATGCAGTCATGTAATGTTGGTTTAATGTAGCCTATGGTCTCTGTCCGTGCTAATAAGCAGTCTCTCGACTGAACAGAGGACTGCCAGATACCGTTGGCTATCATTTGTCTGAAGTGGAAGACAAAGTGTGAGGACAGGAGGACATATTTAATACAACAATTCATTGGTAGTAAATTGTGTTTTTCAAATGCCTTTAGTGGAGTGGTATGCACATCCATAAAAACACCCAGTGCTGGTTTCCGAACGCTGTCCAAATAAAAAACACGTTGAAAGCAGCCTACCAAACGCTGTCCAATTAAAATACACGTTGAAAGCAGCCTACCAAACGCTGTCAAATTAAAATACACGTTGAAAGCAGCCTACCAAACGTTTTCCAATTAAAATACACGTTGAAAGCAGCTTATCAATATGCATATTTATTATTTTCTAATTTCCCAATTTATTTCACACAACATTAAACATGTTCTTAGAAGTGTTTTTTATTTTGTCACTCCCAATATTTACCCCAATCATTGAGCATAGGCCAATACGTACAGTTAATGAAATGTAACAAGCGATACAAAAGGGGTGTGTAACGACAAAGACAGGAAAGCTATAATTATGTGGTTTACTTAATTCGGTTAAAAACATATAGGCCAAGTGTAAAAAGAAAGAAGAACCTTTAGAATAAAACATTTTTTAGGGGGTAGATCAGCTTTAATATTTCAGATAGATTGTAACTTCCATCAATGTAATTGTCTGCATCACTTCCAATTCCCCATATGTTTTCTTCTCGCAAATATATACACACATACATATATATATATATATATATATATACATACATACATACACACAATACATATACACACACATATATATATATATATATATATATATATATATATATATATATATATATATATATATACACACATACACATACACACATACATACACACACACATATATATACATACATCCATATATACATACATCCATACACACATATCCTTTTTAAAATTATATTTCCCTTAATTACTTTCCAACCCCACCACCCCTTCCCCAATTGGAGTAAACTGGTGAACAACAACGCTTAGGCCTCTACTTCCAGCCCCTTTATTTTGTTAGTGGCATTGTTTTGGAGTGAATGGGGTAAATTCGTTTCTAGTTTTTCTCCATTTAAAAGGGTTACATTTCACGTTGTCAGGGGCAGGGGCAGAAGTTTGGAGACAGGAGAACTGTTTCTGCTATGTTGTCGATGTTCTAAACAGGAAAGACCTGACCCTGACAAATACTATAGCCTTCATCATAAATAATATTCTAAATATGTGCAAAACTTGACCGAGAAATATATAATATCTGATATTAAATCCAAGACATCAATCACAATAGTTTTTCAACTTTTAGATTACTTTGGATCCGCGTCCGAAAACACTGATGGGACACTGATCTCTCTCTCTCTCTCTCTCTCTCTCTCTCTCTCTCTCTCTCTCTCTCTCTCTCTCTCTCTCTCTCTCTCTCTCTCTCTCTCTCTCTCTCTCTCTCTCTCTCTCTCTCTCCATTTAACCGTTAAAGTGTATGTCTACTACATCAGTGGAGATCAAATCTGGCAGGTCCGGGCGAAACATGAATGAGGCTACCTATTGTGCCGAATGCAAAGCGGCAAGTCTCGTGAATCAGTCATCAGCTCTGCTCACGAGCTCAACCCCATGTCCCAAACACCAACCACGTCCACAACAAACAACATGTGATATAAGCTGTGGAACTCCCAAATACATTTTACATGGTGTGAGTGAGTTAATCTGATGTTGATGCAAGAAGGTATTACGAAATACATTTTAAAATAATTTCCTAAAATATAGCCAATAATTCCAAGTTAGGAATTTGCTACCAAAGTTATTGAGTTGTATAGGCTCATGAACAAAAGTAACTGTAATGTTGTGTAGGCCTAAGAAATTACACAACTTAATTTCACATGTGCATGCAACATTGGCCTAAGGTTAGCCTACTATTTTGTGCAACATTAATTATCACCATGGCTATGTGATATATTAGACCTATGTTTGTTATAGGCCTATATGAGTTTTCTTCAAAACAGCCTATATATTTGACATTGACCCCTGTCAGCAGTGTAGGTCACTCTAAAAACTCCTGAGTGGCGCAGTGGTCTAAGGCACTGCATCGCAGTGCTAACTGTGTCACTAGAGATCCTGGTTCGAATCCAGGCTCTGTCGCCGCCGGCCGCGACCGGGAGACTCATGGGCGGCGCACAATTGGCCCAGCGTCGTCCAGGGTAGGGGAGGGAATGGCCGGCAGGGATGTAGCTCAGTTGATAGAGCATGGCGTTTGCAACGCCAGGGTTGTGGGTTCGATTCCCACGGGGGGGCAGTATAAAAAAAAATATATGTATTCACTAACTGTAAGTCGCTCTGGATAAGAGCGTCTGCTAAATGACTAAAATGTAAAATGTAAAAAGAAGCCTACAAATTACCTCCGTAGTTTCCATTAGTAAATCCGTTATAGAGGCACTACATTTTAATAGGAAGCAGTGCAGAGGTAATTTTCTCTCGGCAATGCATGGGCCCTCTTCTCTCTGAGCACGAAGAGAGCACATGTACCGGCAGACTTAGACTTTAATCAAGTGCAAGTTGTAAAAATCATTTGCTATTTCAGTGTTTCAGTAGCCTCCAACCCTCCGACAGCTGCCCCCTCCCTCGCCTCCCTTTGTTCTCGCCAACTCTAATAGGTTTTCCCCTGCCACACACAATTCCCTGTTTTTCCTTTTTTATTTTCCCCCTCGTCCCCTTTTTCTCCCTGTTTTTTTGCGGTGCCTTGTGGACGGGAGCATTTGAGCAATTTGAAATTAAAGCCAACAATAGGGAGCCCCTCCCGGGGACATCTCGCTCTCCATATTACATGGAGGACGCTCGTGTGCTCTCGCGCATTATTGGCAAGTCATTACGTTTCTCTGGAAACCAAACCGGGAGGGTGCGGGAGACTTCTGAGGGCTCGCGGACAGTGACGCAAACGGCTGGCAGATGCGCTTGCAAAATAAACCCATGCATGTTACACAATGCAGCTTCTCTGAATGATTTAACCAAGATTATGTCATTACAAGATTTAAAAACAAAAGTGAAATGCTTTTTTTTTTTTTTTTAAGCGTGCTTTTTGCATTTCACGTTTCCGTTTATTGTGTAAAGTGGAAGCAATTTATTGAGTTCATTAATATAAATAAAAATTGCAAAAACAAATCTTGATTTGATATGCCCAGATGTGTTCTTTACAAATAACAGTTAATAGATTATTTGGGCTTTCTTTTAGCTCATAATCTAACTGTTGAGTGTTCCAAGAATTAAAGACCAAACATAGGAAAGATAAATAAAAACCAAGTAAAGAAATAAGTAAAATAAACATACACAATACAAAGTGTAGATTATTTCAGTTCTATTCATGGTTTATGTAGCTAGGCCTATATTGCCTTCCAAGTTTTTCTCTAATTGAAAATTCAAGCAGCAATGTTTGAGAGTAATACTCGTTCGAACGCCAGAGAAATTCCACACACATTTCTCTCTCAGGGAGCATATTCCTTGTTCCATTTTGCAACACACACACACAGAGAGGAATGAGCGAGAGAAAGAGAGTGAAATGACAGTGGCACAGACACATCTATGTTTTATTAAGGTCTAATGTAAAGGCACACTCTCAGATGTGCATAGGCTACTATAGAGTGTGGAACCAAGAAAAAACTTCCACCATGACATTTTCATATGCAAATAGCATTTTATTTCCATAGTTACAATGTCCTAGTGCTCAATGAATGACATTATATTCTTTGAGAGCAAAATGATGTCTAGGTTTTCTAAACATGAGTTTAAATAGGCCTTGGCTACATCTAAAGGCTATTTACAAAGTCTCAGATGACAACAATAGCGTACATAAACAATGGAGTAATAGTAATTCATGTTTTTGCTATAATAACGTAATTCATATTTGTAAATACCTCATATTGATGGATACAATGTTGCCAATAGTCATTCGGCATTTGTAACAACCACGCATTGTAGCGTTACAAAGTTTCCAAGCAGTTTCCTTCACAACACATTCGTTTTAAAAGTCCATATGGAGCCAAAATGGCGCCGTACACTTTGCCAACACTCTCTGAGCCAATCATGTCCATCCTTTCTGACTTGTCACGCGCCGTGCGTGCTTACGCACTTCCACTTCCTGACGGGCCGCTTCTTCTCGCTCGCGCTGTGTGTAGCCTACACTAAAGTGGAAAAAATACGGTGTCGAAACGGAATGTAAACACGACTAAAACATGACCTTTCGGCCAAGTGGGACCTAAAGCGCTGTCACACTGGGTAGATGAGGCTCTTCTGCAAAGGTTTCGGCTCATCTTTGTTGTCTTCGTATGTCCACTTTCTACGTAGATGGTCTCCGGCGAGCTGTGCCTGGCAGCGGACAACGAATTCTTGGCGAATAATATGAAGGAGATGATTGGAGGTTGCTGCGTGTGCTCAGACGAGAGAGGCTGGGCAGAAAACCCTCTCGTATACTGTGACGGTCACGGCTGCAATGTTGCAGTCCATCAAGGTAAACACCGGATAAAATCCAAAACATTAAACATGGAATTTGCTTGACGAACATCCGATAACTAGCTCAGGCTAGCCTAGCGCGGTTGATGGTCTGCCAGGAAGCTAGCTAGTAACGTTAGCTAGCTAAGCTAACTAATTTTGTTAGCTACTAAGCAAGGTTATAGCTAGTTATTGTAACGTTAGCTAGTTCTATCCAATCGACTGTTTGCGCGTTTGTCATGACCTACCTAGCTAGTTAGCCTTCCTATCTAGTAGATATGGAGTTGGCTAAAGTAACTAGCTAACTAACGTTACCGTTAGATATCTAGCTAGGTAGTATTTCTGTAGCTAGCAGCTTGTAACAGACTAATGTGATGCTCCATTAACCGTACTGATATGTACTGTTTGATACATGTTTGGCCGAATCGAGAACGAAGATAGTATAGTATTGCCCAGTTAAGGTTGGTTGAAAATTCTGCTACGCCAAACAGTAACGTTACCTACCCTGTAAGGCTATTGGACCATCACATTAACGTTATCCCGTTACAATCTGCTAGGAAGGATTTATGTAGTTGTCAACATTGTCTGTGTAGCCTGGCTATACAATTCGTTGAAATTGCATTGCCTAGCGCTAACTAGCTAGCCAACGTTAGCATGTTAGTTACTTTGTCTTACCACACTAACTATATCCGTAATGATAGCCCTCTAGTAAATCACATTATTTCCCCAATGTATTGCTAGATACGTTTTGTAAACAATAGTGCCACGCGGTGAAGTAGTTAGCTAGCTACAGTATGTTGTCAAAATATTATTAGCTAGCTACTGAGTTTAACAGAACGAACCTGTGTACCTAGCTTGTCTGTAACACACTGAACCCAGGCACGACTGATGTTTTTTCTGACCCAAACAACAATGTCAACGTAACTCAGATTCTGTTGACAAAGTCACAATCAGAACTAGGGATCCATGCGACACAGTAAATATAGGTGATTTTGGCTTTGTGAGACAGAAAAACTGCCCAGTAATGATATTTTTATTGTTGATCGTTGTCATGTGATTGAATATCTGTCTTCATTACATTTTAGTCATTTAGCAGACGCTCTTATCCAGAGCGACTTACAGTTAGTGAGTACATACATTCATTTTTTATTTTTCATACTGCCCCCCCCCCGTGGGAATCGAACCCACAACCCTGGCGTTGAAAACGCCATGCCCTACCAACTGAGCTACATCCTTGCTGGCCATTCCCTCCCCTACCCTGGACGACGCTGGGCCAATTGTGCGCCGCCCCCTTCATACTCATATTTAGATTTGATTGGGATCCCCATTAGCTGACGCCAATGGCAACAGCTAGTCTTCCTGGGGTACGACACATACCGAAAAATACATTACAGACAAAAATACATACATGAACTAAACCCACCTATTTGTACATGTTATTAAACACATCCTATTCGTTTTACATGTGAATTAATCAATAGCCAATCTACACACTGACGCCGTTGTAACAATCGCTGACCCCTCTGTCCTCAACAATAGACAACATAACAATACCCTTTTTATCATCAGTGGATTATCTCTGTTCATTAAAGTGGATTATGTGAGTCAGTCAGATGTGAGATAATCTGAGCGGACAGCAGAGGTATCTGGAGTGTGCGAACACGATTTAGTGCATATAGGGGAAATACTCCCATGGGCTTGGTGTATAGGCTACAGGGTTATGTTCAGTAGGGCACCGGGTTGGCACAGTGGCACTCTGTTGCAAAATGTTTTGAAACAGAAAGCAAAGATTAGTGTTCTTTATCGGACATGTTCATCCAGTACCATGCCATTTCAAAACATTTTTTTCTGTTTCCTGCCTATTAGAAATGTGTTCTGTTTCCTGCCTATAACATGTCTTAAATCCGTCCATGAGATTCTTCAAATCCGTCCATGTTATGTCAAGTGATTTACCGTTGTAGCACAGCCTACTAGGACACAATACATCAATGTCCACCTCTGGAGGTGTCAGCCAGATCTGTCACCATTTGGCTAGTATGATATCTGCGTGTGTGTGAGACATAGGCCTAAGAGGTTGTTGTGGTTAAAGGGATAGTTTGAGATTTTGTCAATGAAGCCATATATTTACTTCCCAAGAGTCAGATGAACTCGTGGATACCATTTTTATGTCTCTTTGTCCAGTATGAAGGAAGTTAGAGGTCGTTTTTGTGAGCCAATGCCAACTAGATTAGCGCAAAGACTGGAAGTCTTTGGAAACTTCCTCTAACGTCCTGCATACTGGACGCAGAGAAATAAAAATGGTATCCACGAGTTCACCTGACTCTGGAGAAGTAGATAAAAGGCCAAAATCCTGAACTATCCCTTTACAGGGATGAAAACTTGTCACTTTTCGTCGCTATTTGCCGTTTTGAATCCAAAATAAGTAATCCACATAAATCGTGAAGATCTGTAATTTAAAAAAAGAATCTCACAAAGTATTACCCATTGAGCTATAATAGAGAAGTGCGAATAGATCTTTTTATTTAATTGTATAAACCATGTCATGGGCCGTTTTAAACTACTCGTGGACCTTGAGTTTTTGGTTCGATAACAAACGACCTTGTTTAGTCATGTTACCTGGCTAGCTAGCTAACAACATGGTACCTTGCCTATGCACATTTGGATGGCACAGGACAAACTGAAATGGGATAGATAGCCTACTCAAAGAGATGCTTCAAAGGTAGGATGCATATGCCTAATCAATGTAATTCTAAGTAAACCTGAATAAAAATGAATAGCTTTTTCTGGTGTTCCTTACATTTAATTTGGTGCCTAATCTTGGTAATAAGTGAGTGAGCCTGAGTGTGTGGGTGAGGGATGGAGGGAGATTGTGTGTTTTCCCCCTTAATGCCACAATGAAAATGCTGTTCATTATGCATTTAAAATTCCTTACTAGCTACATTTCTCCTGCCCAATCACAGGTAGGCATTTTGATATGAGCAAATCAGATATTTTCTGCAGTAGCCTTTTCTATTATACAGTAGAAAGTGACGTTAAATTAAATGTGTTGTGTTGGATAGAGGTGTGAATATAAAAAATTGACTTTTTGTTGATTTACAGCCTGAATTTAAAATGGATTAAATTAAGATTTTGTGTCACTGGCCTACACACAATATCCCATATGTCAAAATGGAAATATGGTATTCGAAATGTTTACAAATTAATTAAAAATGAAATGCTAAAATGTCTTGAGTCAATAAGTATTCAATCCCTTTGTTATGTCAAGCCTAAATAAATTCAGGAGTAAAAATGTCCTTAACAAGTCACATAAGTTGCATGGACTCACTCTGTGGGCAATAATAGCGCTAAGAATGATTTCTGTACCCAACTGGGAGGCCAATGGTGACTTTAAAACAGTTACCAGAGTTTAATGGCTGTGATAGGAGAGAACTGAAGATGGATCAACAACATTGTAGTTACTCCACAGTACTAAACTGAATTACAGATTGAAAAGAAGGAAGCCTGTACAGGAAAAAAAAAATATTCCAAAACATGGATCCTGTTTGCAAAAAGGCACTGAAGTAGAATTGCAAAAAATGTGGCAAATAACTTTATGTCCTGAATACAAGCGTTATGTTTGGGGCACAACACATCACTGAGTACCACTCTTCATATTTTCAAGCATGGTGTTGGCTTCATCATGTTATGGGTATGCTTGTCATCGGCAAGGACTAGGGAGTTTTTTAGGATAAAAAAAAAAGAAGGAATAAAGCTAACCACAGGCAAAATCCTAGAGGAAAACCTGGTTCAGTCTGCATTCCAACAGACACTGGGAGACAAATTCACCTTTCAGCAGGACAACAACCTAAAACACAAGGCCAAATATATGCTGGAGTTGCTTACCAAGATGATATTGAATGTTCTGAGTGGCCTAGTTACAGTACCAGTCAAAAGTTTGGACACATCTACACATTGTAGAATAATAGTGAAGACATCAAAACTATGAAAAAGCACATATGGAATCATGTTGTAACCATAAAAGTGTTAAACAAATCAAAATATATTTCATATTTGAGATTCTTCAAAGTAGCCACCCTTTGCCTTGATGACAGCTTTGCACACTCTTGGCATTCTCTCAACCAGCTTCATGAGGTTGTCACCTGGAATGCATTTAAATTAACAGGTGTGCCTTGTTAAAAGTTAATTTGTGGAATTTCTTTCCTTCTTATTGTGTTTGAGCCAATCAGTTGTGTTGTGACGAGGTAGGGGGGTATACAGAAGATAGTCCTATTTGGTAAAAGACCAAGTCCATATTATGGCAAGAACAGCTCAAATAAGCAAAGCGAAATGACAGTCCATCATTACTTTAAGACATGAAGGTCAGTCAATCTGGAACATTTCAAGAACTTTGAAAGTTTCTCCAAGTGCAGTCACAAAAACCATCAAGCGCTATGATGAAACTGGCTCTCATGAGGACCGTCATAGGAAAGGAAACCCAGAGTTACCTCTGCTGTAGAGGATAAATTCATTAGCGTTACCAGCCTCAGAAATTGCAGCCCAAATAAATGCTTCACAGAGTTCAAGTAACAGACACATCTCAACATCAACTGTTCAGAGGAGACTGCATGAATCAGGCCTTTATGGTTGAATTACTGCAAAGAAACCACTACTGAAGGACACCAATAAGAAGAAGAGACTTGCTTGGGCCAAGAAAAACAAGCAATGGACATTAGACCGGTGGAAATCTGTCCTTTGGTCTGATGAGTCCAAATTTGAGATTTTTGGTTCCAACTGCCGTGTCTTTGTGAGACGCAGAGTAGGTGAACGGATTATCTCCGCATGTGTGATTCCCACCGTGAAGCATGGAGGAGGAGGAGGAGGAGCTGTGATGGTGTGGGGGTGCTTTGCTGGTGACGCTGTCTGTGATTTATTTAGAATTTAAGGCACACTTAACCAGCATGGCTACCACAGCATTCTGCAGCGATACGCCATCCCATCTGGTTGTGCTTAGTGGGACTATCATTTGTTTTTCAACAGGACAATGAACCAACACACCTCCAGGCTGTGTAAGGGCTATTTGACCAAGAAGGAGTGTGATGGAGTGCTGCATCAGATGACCTGGCCTCCGCAATCACCCGACCTCAACCCAATTGAGATGGTTTGGGATGAGTTCAAATCAAAACATTTTTGTCACATGCGCCGAATACAACAGGTGAAATGCTTACTTACAAGCCCTTAACCAACAATGCAGTTTTAAGAAAGAATACCCCCAAGAATAGTCTGGATAGCCATTTGATTAGACGTTCAGGAGTCTTATGGCTTGGGGGTAGAAGCTGTTTAGAAGCCTCTTGGACCTAGACTTGGCGCGCCGGTACCGCTTGCCGTGCGGTAGCAGAGAGAACAGTCTATGACTAGGGTGGCTGGAGTTTTTGACCATTTTTAGGGCCTTCCTCTGACACCGCCTGGTATAGAGGTCCTGGATGGCAGGAAGCTTGGCCCCAGTGATTTACTGGGCTGTACGCACTACCCTCTGTAGTGCCTTGTGGTCGGAGGCTGAGCAGTTGCCATACCAGGCAGTGATGCAACCAGTCAGGATGCTCTCGATGGTGCAGCTGTAGAATCTTTTGAGGATCTGAGGACCCATGCCAAATCTTTTCAGTCTCCTTAGGGGAATAGGTTTTGTCGTGCCCTCTTCACGGCTGTCTTGGTGTGCTTGGACCATGTTAGTTTGTTGGTGATGTGGACACCAAGGAACTTGAAGCTTTCAACCTGCTCCACTACAGCCCCGTCGATGAGAATGGGGGCTTGCTCGGTTCTCTTCTTTTTCCTGTAGTCCACAATCATCTCCTTTGTCTTGATCACGTTGAGGGAGAGGTTGGTGTCCTGGCACCACACTGCCAGGCCTCTGACCACCTCCCTATAGGCTGTCTTGTCGGTGATCAGGCCTACCACTGTTGTGTCATCGGCAAACTTAGTGATTGTGTTGGAGTCGTGCCTGGCCATGCAGTCATGAGTGAACAGGGAGTACAGGAGGGGAATGTGCACGCACCCCTGAGGGGCCCCCGTGTTGAGGATCAGCGTGGCGGATGTGTTGTTACCTACCCTTACCACCTGGGGGCGGCCCGTCAGGAAGTCCAGGATCCAGTTGCAGAGGGAGGTGTTTAGTCACAGGGTCCTTAGCTTAGTGATGAGCTTTGAGGGCACTATGGTGTTGAACGCTGAGCTGTAATCAATGAATAGCATTCTCACTTAGGTGTTCCTTTTGTCCAGGTGTGAAAGGGCAGTGTGGAGCACAATAGATTGCATCATCTGTGGATCTGTTGGGGCGGTATGCAAATTGGAGTGGGTCTAGGGTTTCTGGGATAATGGTGTTGATGTGAACTATGACCAGCCTTTCAAAGCACTTCATGACTACAGACGTGAGTGCTACGGGTCGGTAGTCATTTAGGCAGGTTATCTTAGTGTTCTTGGGCACAGGGACTATGGTGGTCTGCTTGAAACATGTTGGTATTACAGACTCAGACAGGGAGAGGTTGAAAATGTCAGTGAAGACACTTGCCAGTTGGTCAGGGCATGCTCGGAGTACACGTCCTGGTAATCTGTCTGGCCCTGCGGCCTTGTGAATGTTGACCTGCATAGAAGTAATTTAGCTCGTCTGGTAGGCTCGTGTCACTGGGCAGCTATTTTGCAAGCCCTGCGACCTCCGACGAGTGTCGGAGCCGGTGTAGTACGATTCGATCTTAGTCCTGTATTGACGCTTTGCCTGTTTGATTGTTTGTCGGAGGGCATAGCGGGATTTCTTATAAGCTTCCGGGTTAGAGTCCCGCTCCTTGAAAGCGGCAACTCTACCCTTTAGCTCAGTGCGGATGTTGCCTGTAATCCATGGCTTCTGGTTGGGGTATGTACGTACAGTCACTGTGGGGACGACGTCATCGATGCACTTATTGATGAAGCCAGTGACTGATGTGGTGTACTCCTCAATGCCATCAGAAGAATCCCGGAACATATTCCAGTCTGTGCTAGCAAAACAGTCCTGTAGCTTAGCATCTGCTTCATCTGTAAGCAGGAATCAGGAGGATATAATTATGGTCAGATTTGCCAAATGGAGGGCGAGGGAGAGCTTTGTACGCGTCTCTGTGTGTGGAGTAAAGGTGGTCTAGAGTTTTTTTCCGTCTGGTTGCACATTTAACATGATGGTAGAAATTAGTTAAAACGGATTTAAGGTTCCCTGCATTAAAGTCCCCGGCCACTAGGAGCGCCGCCTCTGGATGAGCGTTTTCCTGTTTGCTTATGGCCGTATACAGCTCATTGAGTGTGGTCTTAGTGCCTGCAACGGTTTGTGGTGGCAAATAGACAGCTACGAAGAATATAGATGAAAACTCTCTTGGTAGATAGTGTGGTCTACAGCTTATCATGAGATACTCTACCTCAGGCGAGCAAAACCTCAAGACTTCCTTAGATATCGTGCACCAGCTGTTGTTTACAAATATACATAGACCGCCACCCCTTGTCTTACCAGAGGCTGCTGTTCTATCCTGCCGATACAGTGTATAACCCGCCAGCTGTATGTTATTCATGTCTTCGTTTATCCACAACTCGGTGAAACATAAGATATTACAGTTTTTAATTGTCTCGTTGGTAGGATATTCGTGCCTGTAGTTCGTCCACTTTATTATCAAGCGATTGTAAATTGGCCAATAGTATCGATGGCAAAGGCAGATTAGCCACTCGTCGCCGGCTCCTTACCAAGCACCCAGATCTCCTTCCGCGATATCTCCTTTTCTTTCTACTGCGAATGACTGGCCCTGTCGAGTGTCTGGAGCAAATCCCTCTCGTCCGACGCAGAGTGAAGGAAAAGCAGCCAACAAGTGTTCAGCATATGTGGGAACTCCTTCAAGACTGTTGGAAAAGCATTCCAGGTGAAGCTGGTGGAGAGTGTGTAAAGCTGTCATCAAAGCAAAGGGTGGCTACTTTGAAGAATCTCAAATATAAAATATATTTTGAGTTGTTTAACACTTTTTTGGTTACTACATGATTCCATATGTGTTATTTCATAGTTTTGATGTCTTCACTATTATTCTACAATTTAGAAAATAGTGAAAATAAAGAAAAACCCTTGAATGAGTAGGTGTTGTAAAACATTTGACTGGTGCTGTAAATCGGCTTGAAAATCTATGGCAAGACTTGAAAATAGCTGTCTCGCAATGATCAACAATCAACTTGACAGAGCTTAAAGAATTTCTGGGAAGAATAATGTGCAAATATTGTACAATCCGGGTAGGCCAGGTGTGCAAAGCTAATTGCTGCCGAAGGTGATTCTAACATTTATTAACTCAGGGATGTGAATACTTATGTAAATGAGATATCTATGTATTTCATTTTCAAAAAAGTAGCAACATTTTCTGCTAACATGTTTTCTCTTTTTCATTATGGGGTATTGTGTGTGGATGGGTGAGAAATAACATCAATTGAATCCATTTTAATTCAGGCTGTAACACAACAAAAATGTGGAATAAGTCAAGGGGTATGAATACTTTCTGAAGGCACTGTATAGAAAATGAGAACAAACCCAGTGGTATCATGATACTACTTGTTTTTGTGATACTTGGCCTGGTATCACGTCGTTAGCAAAATGTTGGTCATGTGACAACCCCACTCTGCAAATAGGCACATTTTCCTGCAGTTGATAGATTTTTTGGTTTCCGCGCCCATTCTTTTGCCATCTTTTTGGGCCCTCACCAGTTTGCATCCCTGCCTTTAATAACCCAGTACCGTCCTCTCCGCAGAGTGCTGCTATGGCATCCTGGTGTGTGGTATTAACCCAGTACTGTCCTCTCTGCAGCGTGCTATGGCATCGTGCAGGTGCCCACTGGACCCTGGTTCTGCAGGAAGTGTGAATCTCAGGAGAGAGCAGCCAGAGTGGTGAGTCTGACCAATAGAGTAACAACACCGTATTCTCAGCACTGTGTTTTATGGTACAGTTTCCGCGAATATTTAGCTGGTACTTTATAGGAAATTATGTTATTACTCTCTGGTAGTTACTTCAAAGAATTCAACGCAATTGGCAACTACCTGGTAGCAAAGAGTACCGTGTGGTGCTTATATTAACGAATCCAAAACAAGTAGTACATTGGTTATTACAGTGTAAAGTTACACCTAGGCAAGATCTGAAAGAGCCAGTCAGCCGTGGAAGCATCAGACATGCCTAAGAACCCCAGAGTATATTTCTCAAAGGGGGAAAAAAACAGCATCTTTGCTTGTACTTTCCTCATCCTGGCTGTAGAAACAGTTAAACAGTGCGGTCATACTCGCTTGTGATATTGTGTGGACGAAAATTGGCGGGAAGAGGATTTTCTTCTTTTTTCTTCTGAGGGATGGCAGGCATCCTGTGGGAGGGGTGGAGTAGCTGGCGTGAAATGGGCACGACTGGAGGGATAAACACACACACACACACACACACACACACACACACGGAAAGGGAAACAGTCTTGGGCAGTGTGTTTGTGTTTTAGTAGAGGCTGAGGCTTGGTGCCAACTAGGCTCTCCCTTCCTCATAGTAGTAACCACACAGTATGACAGAACTGGATGTGGGAGCTATGGCATGGAATCCCACTTACACCTATTTGATAGTGTTGGATCAGTGATTACCAAAAATACTGGGTGTGTAAGATAGTAGGGTACATGCTTGCGAGTGTGTATACGGTGCCTTCAGAAAGTATTCACGCCCCTTGACTTTTTCCACAGTTTGTTGTGTTACAGCCTGAATTTAAAATAGATAAAATTGAGATTTTTTTTTGTCACTGGCCTACACACAATACCCCATATGTCAAAGTGGAATTATGGTTTTATAAATTTGTACAAAGTAATTAAAAATGAAAAGGTGAAATGTCTTGACTCAATAAGTGTTCAACCCTTTTGTTATGGCAAGCCTAAATAAGTTTGGGGGTAAAAATGACCTTAACAAGTCACAAGTTGCATGGACTCACTCTGTGTGCAATAATAGTGTCTAGCATGATTTTTGAATGACTACCTCATCTCTGTTCCCCACAGGGAGGCCAATGGTGACTTTAAAACAGTTACCAGAGTTTAATGGCTGTGATAGGAGAAAACTGAGGATGGATCAACAACATTGTAGTTACTCCACAGTACTAACCTAATTGACAGAGTGAAAAGAAAGAAGCCTGTACAGAAAAAAAATATATTCCAAAACATGGATCCTGTTTGCAAAAATGCACTAAAGTAGAACTGCAAAAAGTTACAAATATTCCAAAATAGTGTTTGCAACAAGGCACTAATTTTATTTGATTTATTAGGATCCCCATTAGCCGACGCAAATGTCGACAGTTAGTCTTACTGGCGTCCGACACATAACGAAAAATATATTACAGACAAAAGACTTTACAATTGACGCGTGTATCTATCAGTTCCACATACATGTCAGTACATACACACAGAGAAAGGTCACATGCGGGAGAGGCGTTGTGCCGGGAGTTTTTAGAAACCAGGTTTGCACTATATAAGATGGGAGTTCCATGCACTCATGGCTCTGTATAATACTGTATGTTTCCTTGAATTTGTTCTGGACCTGGGGAATGTGAAAAGACCACTGGTGGCATATCTGGTGGGGTAAGTGTGTGTGTCAGTGCTGTGTGTAAGTTGACTAGATGCAAACAATTTAGAATTTCCAACACATTAACGTTTCTTATAAAATCAAGAAGTGACGCAGTCAGTCTTTCCTCAACTCTTAGCCAAGAGAGACTGGCATGCATAGTATTAATATTAACCCTCTG
Source organism: Coregonus clupeaformis (assembly GCF_020615455.1). Taxonomy (NCBI): domain Eukaryota; kingdom Metazoa; phylum Chordata; class Actinopteri; order Salmoniformes; family Salmonidae; genus Coregonus; species Coregonus clupeaformis. Next base: position 75,163,073 of record NC_059198.1, on the reverse strand, counting down.
ATTACAATGAAGAGCAAGACATGCCGCTTTGTTCTTTGCCAGCTGCAGCTTAACTAGAGCTTTCTTTGCAGCACTTGACCATATGACTGGACAGTAATCAAGATAAAACTAGAGCCTGCAGGACTTGCTTTGTGGAGTGGGGTGTCGAAAAAGCACAGCTTCTCTTTATTACGGACAGACCTCTCCCCATCTTTACAACCATTGAATCTATATGTTTTGACCATTACTGTTTACAATCTAAGGTAACACTAAGTAATTTAGTCTCCTCAACTTGTTCAACAGCCACACCATTCATTACCAGATTCAGCTGAGGTATAGAACTTAGGGAATGATTTGTACCAAATACAATGCTCTTAGTTTTAGAGATGTTCAGGACCAGTTTATTACTGGCCACCCATTCCAAAACAGACCGCAACTCTTTAAGGGTTTCAGTGACTTCATTAGCAGTGGTTGCTTATACGTATATGGTTGAATCATCAGCATACATGGAAACACCTGCTTTGTTTTAATGCCAGTGGCAGGTCATTGGTAAAAAAAAAAAAAAAAAAAGGTTTTACTGAGTTACAGTTCATATAAGGAAATCAGTCAACTGAAATAAATTCATTAGGCCCTAATTTATGGATTTCACATGCCTGTGAATACAGATATGCATTGGTTGGTCACAGATACTTAAAAATAAAAATAAAAAAGGTAGCGGCGTAGTTCAGAAAACTGGTCAGTGTCTGGTGTGACCACCATTTGCCTCATGCAGCGTGACACCTCTCCTTTGCGTAGAGTTGATCAGGCTGTTGATTGTGGCCTGTGGAATGTTGTCCCACCCCTCTTTCAATGGCTGTGCGAAGTTGCTGCATATTGGCGGGAACTGGAACACGCTGTCGTACACATCGATCCAGAGCATCCCAAACATGCTCAATGGGTGACATGTCTGGTGAGTATGCAGGCCATGGACATTTTCAGCTACCAGGAATTGTGAACAGATCCTTGTGACATGGGGCCGTGCATTATCATGCTGAACCATGAGGTGATGGCACCACAATGGGCTTCAGGATCTCGTCACGGTATGTCTGTGCATTCAAATGAACGTTGATGAAATGCAAGTGTTTGTTGTCGTAGCTTATGTTTGCCCATACCATACCATAACCCCACCGCCACCATGGGGAACTCTGCTCACAACGTTGACATAGCTGGTCTCATGATCCCGCAGGTGAAGAAGCCGGATGTGGATGTCCTGGGCTGGTGTGGTTACACGTGGTCTGCGGTTGTGAGGCCATTTGGATGTACTGCCAAATTCTCTAAAATGACGTTGGAGGCCGCTATTGGTAGAGAAATTAACATTCAATTATCTGGCAACAGCTCTGGTGGACATTCCTGCAGTCAGCATGCCAATTGCACTCTTCCTCAAAACTTGAGACATCTGTGGCATTAGGTTGTGTGACAAAACGTCACCTTTTAAAGTGGCCTTTTATTGTCCCCAGCACAAGGTGCACCTGTGTAATGATCATGCTGTTTAATCAGCTTGTTGATATGCCACACCTGTTAGGTGGATGGATTATCTTGGCAAAGGAGAAATGCTAACTAACAGGGATGTAAACAAATTTGTGCACAAAATCTGAGAGAAGCTTTTTGTGCATATGCAATATCTGGGATCTTTTATTTTAGCTCATGAAACATGGGGCCAACACTTTTCTTTCTCTAGTGTACTTGAACATCTATGTCAAGATCTGGAAATGGTTGTCTAGCAATGATCAACAACTAATTTGACTGAGCTTGATGAATTTTTAAAAGAACAATTGGCAAATTTAGCACAATCCAGGTGTGGAAAGCTCTTAGAGACTTACCCAGAAAGACTCACAGCTGTAATCGCTGCCAAAGTTGCTTCTACTTATGCAAATTAGACATTTCTGTATTTCATTTTCAATACATTTGCAAACATTTCTACAAACATGTTTTCACTTTGTCATTATGGGGTATTGTGTGTAGATGGGTGCGATAATTTGTTTTATTTATTCCATTTTGAATTCAGGCTGTAACACAACCAAATGTGCAATAAGTCAAGGGGTATGAATACTTTCTGATGGCACTGTATATCTGTTTGTGTGTAATTGTATGGTAAAGAGTTTTGCTAAAGGCCCATGTCTTCTTCCGTCCTGTCTCTTTCTCTGCAGAGGTGTGAGCTGTGCCCCCACAAAGATGGCGCCCTCAAGAGGACAGATAACGGAGGTAAGAATCATCTATCTAGGATAATGTGTTGTGTGTAACTGATTTGGCTGGAGCAAAAACCTGTCCTTATCATGGAGCCTCCCTTCATGAGAGTACTCCCATCAACTATTGACACACACACAGAGGCTGTTGGCGTCTCACAAGATTCTGTGGTTAGCCCATGCTTATTTTGTCTCATTAATGGGATGTGTGGGGCCTGTTTAAGGGGCATGTGCGTAGGGCTGCACGATATTGGCAGAAAAATCAAAATATGTTCACCAAATATTGCGATTTTAATTACGATTTAGATCAAAACACTTTGGTCGGCAGGATAGTGGGTCCGACTCCCGGGACCACCCATACGTAAAATAACTATGAACGCATGACTGTAATTCGCTTTGGATAAAGTGTCTGCTAAATGGAACATATACAGTACCAGTCAAAAGTTTGGACACCTACATTTTACATTGACATTTTAGTCATTTAGCAGACGCTCTTATCCAGAGCGACTTACATGAGCAATTAGGGTTAAGTGCCTTGCTCAAGGGCACATCGACAGATTTTTCACCTAGTCGGCTCGGGGATTAGAACCAGCGACCTTTCGGTTACTGGCACAACGCTCTTAACTACTAAGCTACCTGCCGCCCACAGGTAGCTTAGGGATTTTCTTTATTTTCTTCTACATTAGAGAATAATAGTGAAGATATCAACTATGAAGTAACACATATGGAATCATGTAGTAACCAAAAAAGTGTTAAACAAATCAAAATATATTTTATATTTGAGATTCTTCAAAGTAGCCACCCTTTGCCTTGATGACAGCATTGCACACTCTTGGCATTCTCTCAACCAGCTTCATGAGGAATGCTTTTCCAACAGTCTTGAAGGAGTTCCCACATATGCTGATCACTTGTTGGCTGCTTTCCCTTCAATCAGCGGTCCAACTCATCCCAAACCATCTCGGGTTGAGGTCAGGTGATTGTGGAGGCCAGGTCATCTGATGCAGCACTCATCACTCTCCTTGGTCAAATAGCCCTTACACAACAAATGATAGTCCCACTAAGCGCAAACCAGATGGGATGACGTATTGCTGCAGAATGCTGTGGTAGAAATGTGGAAGTGTGCCTTGAATTCTAAATAGATTACTGGCAGTGTCACCAGCGAAGCACCCCCACACCATCACACCTCCTCCTCCATGCTTTACGGTGGGAACCACACATGCGGAGATCATCCATACACGGCAGTTGGAACCCAAAATCTCAAAAGACCAAAGGACAGATTTCCACCAGTCTAATGTCCATTGCTCGTGTTTCTTGGCCCAAGCAAGTCTCTTCTTCTTATTGGTGTCCTTTTAGTAGTGGTTTCTTTGCAGCAATTTGACCATGAAGGCCTGATTCACGCAGTCTCCTCTGAACAGTTGATGTTGAAATGTGTCTGTTACTTGGGCTGCAATTTCTGAGGCTGGTAACTTGGGTCTTCCATTCCTGTGGCGGTCCTCATGAGTGCCAGTTTCATCATAGCGCTTGATGGTTTTTGTGACTGCACTTGAAGAAACTTTCAAAGTTCTTGAAATGTTCTGGATTGACTGACCTTCATGTCTTAAAGTAATGATGGACTGTCGTTTCCCTTTGCTTATTTGAGCTGTTCTTGCCATAATATGGACTTAGCCCTATTTGGTAAAATACCATCTTCTGTATACCACCCCTACCTTGTCACAACACAACTGTTTGGCTCAAACACTTTAAGAAGGAAATACATTCCACAAATTAACTTTTAACAAGGCACACCTGTTAATTTAAATGCATTCCAGGTGACTACCTCATGAAGCTGGTTGAGAGAATGCCAAGAGTGTGCAAAGCTGTCATCAAGGCAAAGGGTGGCTACTTTGAATAATATCAAATATAACGACATATATTTTGATTTGTTTAACACTTTTTTGGTTACTACATGATTGCATATGTATTATTTCATAGTTTTGATGTCTTCACTATTATTCTACAATGTAGAAAATAGTAAAAATAAAGAAAACCCTGGAATGAGTAGGTGTGTCCAAACTTTTGACTGGTACTGTATATATAAAAAGGTAGGGCTGGGAATTGCCAGGGACCTCACGATACGATCTTATCACGATACTAAGGTGCTGATATGATGTGTATTGCGATTTGATACTGTGATTTTATTGTGATTCAATGTTCCAAACATATTGCTCACCATATGTCTGCTGCAGAGGGACAAGAGAGAGCCATGAGAAAAGTGTTGAAAACAAATTGGCTCCTTTTTTAAATGGAAGATGGACAACAAGCTATGAAATACACATACTGGAGTTTTGGTGCAGGTACAGCCTACTACCGCAAAAATAATATTCAGATATTTTTTTCTCCCATCACTAATAAATGGCATATATTGTAGTAGTATATATTATGTGATCTGTTGGAATCATAGAAATGGAATGAGTAGGCTATTGGCATGACAACAAATGAAAAAGCCAGTATAGTAGTAGTTGTTATAGGGTAGAAGCCAATGTGTTGGTCAGTGTTTCCCAGGGGACCCTAATTACCCAGGTGGTGAGGGTAGGCAACAATACCTCTGCAACACTGACCCTCAACAAAGGTGCCCCTCAAGGGTGTGTGCTTAGTCTCCTCCTGTACTCCCTGTTCATCCACGACTGCGTGGCCAAGCACGACTCCAACACCATCATCAAGTTTGCGGACGACACAACGGTGGTAGGCCTGATCGCAGACGGCGATGATACAGCCTGCAGGGAGGAGGTCAGAGACTTGGCAGTGTGGTTCCATGACAACAACCTCTCCTTCAACGTCAGTAAGACCAAGTAGCTGATCGTGGACTACAGGAGAAAGAGGAGAGAGCACGTCCCCATCCATATTGACGGGGCAGTAGTGGAGCGGGTCGAGAGCTTCAAGTTCCTTGGCGTCCACATCACTAAGGACTTAACATGGTCCACACACACCCGCATAGTCGTGAACAGGGCACCGCAGCGCCTCTTCCGCCTCAGGAAGCTGAAAAGATTTTGCATGGGCTCTTCTGTCCTCCAAAAGTTCTACAGCTGCACCATCGAGAGCATCTTGACTGAATGCATCACCACTTGATATGGCAAATGCACCACCCTCTACTGCGAAGCGCTACAGAGTGTGGTGCAGACAGCCCAGTACATCACTAGGGCTGAGCTCCCTGCCATCCAGGACCTCTATACCAGGCGGTGTCAGAGGAAGGCCTGAAGAATTGGAAAAGACTTCAGCCACCCAAGCCATAATCTGTTCACACTGCTACCAACAGGCTCCGAGACCGCTTCTACCCCCAAGCCATAAAACTGCTAAATAGTTAATTAATGGTTACCTGGACTATCTGCACTGACCCTATCTTGCACTGACTCTATGCACAATACTATATACACACGCTATATACACACACTACACTGACACCCACACACATTCATTACATACGCACACACATGCCTACCGACAACACAAAAATACACGCATACGACACAAGACAAATACACACTCACACACACACTTTTACACTCATCACATGCTTCTGCTACTCTGTTCTTTATTTTACTCTTATCTATCCTGATGCTTAGTCACTTTACCCTGCCTTCATGTACATACAGTTGAAGTCGGAAGTTTACACACACCTTAGCCAAATACATTTAAACTCAGTTTTTCACAATTCCTGACATTTAATCCTAGTAAAAATTCCCTGTCTTAGGTCAGTTAGGATCACAACTTTATTTTAAGAATGTGAAATGTCAGAATAATAGTAGAGAGAAAGATTTATTTCAGCTTTTATTTCTTTCATCACATTCCCAGTGGATCAGAAGTTTACATACACTCAATTAGTATTTGGTAGCATTGCCTTTAAATTGTTTAACTTGGGTCAAACGTTTCGGGTAGCCTTCCACAAACTTCCCACAATAAGTTGGGTGAATTTTGGCCCATTCCGCCTGACAGAGCTGGTGTAACTGAGTCAGGTTTGTAGGCCTCCTTGCTCGCACATGCTTTTTCAGTTCTGCCCACAAATGTTCTATAGGATTGAGATCAGGGCTTAGTGGCCACTCCGATACCTTGGCTTTGTTGTCCTTAAGCCATTTTGCCACAACTTTGGAAGTATGCTTGGGGTCATTGTCCATTTGGAAGACCCATTTGCGACCAAGCTTTAACTTCCTGACTGATGTCTTGAGATGTTGCTTCAATATATCCACATAATTTTCCTTCCTCATGATGCCATCTATTTTGTGAAGTGCACCAGTCCTTCCTGCAGCAAAGCACCCCCACAGCATGATGCTGCCACCCACGTGCTTCACGGTTGGGATGGTGTTCTTCAACTTGCAAGTGACCCCTTTTTTCCTCCAAACATAACGATGGTCATTATGGCCAAACAGTTCTATTTTTGTTTCATCAGACCAGAGGACATTTCTCCAAAAAGTATGATCTTTGTCCCCATGTGCAGTTGCAAACCCTAGTCTGGCTTTTTTATGGCGGTTTTGAGCTGTGGCTTCTTCCTTGCTGAGCGGCCTTTCAGGTTATGTCGATATAGGACTTGTTTTACTGTGGATATAGATAATTTTGTACCTGTTTCCTCCAGCATCTTCACAAGGTCCTTTGCTGTTGTTCTGGGATTGATTTGCACTTTTCGCACCAAAGTACGTTCATCTCTAGGAGACAGAACGCATCTCCTTCCTGAGCGGTATGACGGCTGTGTGGTCCCATGGTGTTTATACTTACGTACTATTGTTTGTACAGATGAACGTGGTACCTTCAGGCGTTTGGAAATTGCTCCCAAGGATGAACCAGACTTGTGGAGGTGTACCATTTTTTTTCTGAGGGGATTTTCCCATGATGTCAAGCAAAGAGGCACTGAGTTTGAAGGTAGGCCTTGAAATACATCCCCAGGTACACCTCCAATTGACTCAATTGATGTCAATTAGCCTATCAGAAGCTTCTAAAGCCATGACATCATCATCTGGAATTTTCCAAGCTGTTTAAAGGCACAGTCAACTTAGTGTATGTAAACTTCTGACCCACTGGAATTGTGATACAGTGAATTATAAGTGAAATAATCTGTCTGTAAACAATTGTTGGAAAAATTACTTGTGTCATGCACAAAGTAGATGTCCTAACCGACTTGCCAAAACTATAGTTTGTTAACAAGAAATGTGTGGAGTGGTTGAAAAACGAGTTTTAATGACTCCAACCTAAGTGTATGTAAACTTCCGACTTCAACTGTATCTACCTCAAATATGTCATACCTCTGCACATTGATCTGGTACTGGTACTCCCTATATATAGCTCTATTCTAATGTATTTTATTCCTCTTGTGTTACTATTTTTTTGTTTTTATTATAATTTAAAAAATCTGTATCGTAGGGAAGGGCTCGTAAGCAAGCATTTCACAGTTAAGTCTACACCCGTTGTATCCGGCGCATGTGACAAATACCATTTTATTTGATTGATTTGAAAAGATGTTATATTCAGACAAAGATTTTAGAATATGCTTCACCTATTTCGCTCTGATTCAGAACATGTCGTTGCACAAGTAACATGCTGGCACCACCACTGGCAGCCGAATTAGCCCTAGCTCCATAATCTTTACTAGCTCAATGTACTTAGCTAGCTAGTTAGCGATTAGCATTAGTGGCTAACACTTTTTTTTTTAGGCACGATGTGAAGCTTGATAAGACTAATAACTAACTAGCGGCTTGCAGAGATAAAGGTACACAAACTAATAGTATAATACAGAAAACATGTGGATTGGTATGAAGAAGCAAAGTTGGAATAAGTGTCGTCCTTGTTTCTTGACTGCATGGCTAGCTAACAGACGCATGTATTGCAGACGCAGGTTGAGTGAGTGAATCTAACAGCCAGCTGTGCCTGCTTGAGTGACAGGGGGCGGGGCTTGGTGTGTGTCGAAAGCAAGTAGCCGCATGAGAGAGGGAGGGAGACTGGAGAGAGATGACATATTATAGGGCGTCAAATCTCAGCCTCTTGCGATATGGATATTGCACATGTCAACCTCGCAATTTCGATTAAAAGTAGATGAATTGTGCAGCCCTACATGTGTGTGTTTATGAGGGGGCGGGCCAGGCTGGGAGGAGGCTCCTCTCTGGGTTCACCAGGAGGTCACAGCGAAGACTGTGAACATGGACGGAATATGAGTGTGTGTTGGAGAGAGGCACAGTTGTAGGATTGTGACCTGGCCTGTGGGGAGACATCAAAACATCACACACCATTTTACTACTTGATCCTCTCTCTCTCTCTCTCTCTCTCTCTCTCTCTCTCTCTCGTCTCTCTCTCTCTTGTCTCTCTTGTCTCTCTCTCTCTCTCTCTTGTCTCTCTTGTCTCTCTCTCTCTCTCTCTCTCTTGTCTCTCTTGTCTCTCTTGTCTCTCGTCTCTCTCTTGTCTCTCTCTCTCTCTCTCTCTCTTGTCTCTCTCTCTCTTGTCTCTCTCTTGTCTCTCTCTCTCTTGTCTCTCTCTGTCTGTCTTTTTTTTAGGTGAGGCTGCTGCCTCAGAAGGTAAACAGGGATTAATATGTTAGGTAAACGTCTGGCTAGGTTTCAAGTGGTAGACAGAAAGCAATCTGTAACTGTATGTTTGTGTGTGTCAGGGTTTCCGTTAACTGATAATAGCCAGCATTTTTTTGTTGTTTTTTGAATCTGATAAATACAATTTGCACCGACCAATTGTCCGGGAAAACAATCCCATTGTGGAATAATGCTTTTTAGCCTATTCATTGATGAGAATACCAGTTGATGTAAATACATTTGACCGGTCATGCTTACCTGTCTATGGGTTAATTTGCATAATTTAGTGGAATTAAATTGGCACGTGTGTATATTCGTTATGTACAGTGCCTTCAGACAGTATTCATACTCCTTGACTTATTCCGCATTTTGTTGTGTTATAGCCTGAATTCAAAATGGATTAAATGAAAATACATTCTCGCCCATCTACACATAATATCCCATAATTACAACGTGGAAACATGTTTTTAAAATGTTTGCAAGTTTATTGAAAATGAAATACAGAAGTATCTCATTTACATAAGTATTCACACCACTGAGTCAATATTTTGTAGAAGCACCTTTGGCAGCGATTACAGCTGTGAATCTTTCTGGGTAAGTCTCTAAGAGCTTTCCACACCTGGATTGTGAAACATTTGCCCATTTTTCTTTTCAAAATTCTTCAAGCTCTGTGAAATTGGTTCTTGATCATTGCTAGGCAACTGTTTTCAGGTCTTGCCATAGATTCTGAAGTAAATTTAAGTCAAAACTAACTCAGCCACTCAGGAACATTCACCATATTCTTGGTAAGCAACTCCAGTGTAGATTTGGCCTTGTGTTTTAGGTTATTGTCCTGCTGGAAGGTGAATTAATCTCGGTGTCTGGTGGAAAGCCGACTGAACCAGGTATTCCTTTAGGATTTTGCCTGTGCTTAGCTCCATTCTGTTTATTTTTGTATTTTTTTGTGTATTTTACCCTCTTTTTCTCCCCAATTTCGACCTTGTCTCATCGCTGCATCTCCCCAACGGGCTCGGCAGAGACGAAGGTCGAGTCATGCGTCCTCTGAAACATGACCTGCCAAACCGCGCTTCTTAACACCCGCCCACTTAACCCGGAAGCCAGCCTGCAGGCGCCCGGCCCGACACAAGGAGTCGCTAGAGTGCGATGAGCCAATTAAAGCCCCCCCGGCCAAACCCTCCCATAACCCGGACAACGCAGGGCCAATTGTGCGCCACCTTATGGGACTCCCGGTCACGGCCGGTTGTGACACTGCCTGGGATCGAACCTGGGTCTGTAGTGACGCCTCAAGCACTGCGATGCAGTGCCTTAGACCGATGCACCACTCGGGAGGCCCGTTTCTTTTTTGTAACTACAATGTTGTTGATCCATCCTCAGTTTTTTCCTATCACAGCCATTAAACACTTTAACTGTTTTAAAGTCACAATTGGCCTCATTGTGAAATCCCTGAGCAGTTTCTTTCCTCTCTGGCAACTGAGTTAGGAAGGACACCTGTATCTTTGTAGTGACTGGGTGTATTGATACACCATCCAAAGTGTAATTAATAACTTCACCATGCTCAAGGGGATATTCAATGTCTGCTTTTTTTTTTTTTACCATCTACCAATAGGTGCCCTTCTTTGCGAGGCGTTGGAAAATCTCCCTGGTCTTTGTGGTTGAATATGTGTTTAAAATTCACTGCTCGACTGAGGGACCTTACAGATAATTGTGTGTGGGGTACAGAGATGAGGTAGTCATTTATCATGTTAAACACTATTTTTGCACACAGAAAGAGTCCGTGCAATTTATTACTTGTTAAGCAAATGTTTACTCCTGAATTTATTTAAGCTTGCCATAATAAAGGGGTTGAATACTTATTGACTCAAGACATTTCAAATTGAAAAACATAATTCCACTTTGACATTATGGGATCTTGAATGTAGGCCAGTTACAAACAAATCTCAGTTGAATCAATTTTTTATTAAGGCTATACCACAACAATATTTGGAAAAATTAAAGGGGTGTGAATACTTTTTGATGGCACTGTATCTTATTTATCACACGCTCATAGCATACAGTGCCTTTGAGCGGAAAATCTATCAGACAGCGCTTTTATAAGTCCAATCATTGAGCAACATTTCTAAATGCAATCATGTGTAAAAAACTATTTTTGGGCCACGATTAAAAATAGCTACTATTCATATTTCTCAACTGGCAGGTGCCCCCGCACTTTGACTCTGCACCGGTACCCCCCTGTATATAGCCTCCCTACTGTTATTTTATTTTACTGCTGCTCTTTAGTTATAAAAAAAATAATGTTTTGCTTAACACTTTTTTTTTTTTTTTTTTACTTTGCATTGTTGGTTAAGGGCTTGTAAGTAAGCATTTCACTGTAATGTCTACACCGGTTGTATTCGGCACATGTGGCAAATAAAATTTGATTTGATTTGGTAATTGAAGCGCGCTTCCAATTCACCATTCAAATGCATAGGCAATGGAAGGTGGTAGGCTTCATCAGCGCATGACACACCACTTTGCAATGAGCTGGAGGCAGTATGCATTTTGAAACATATAGCTTCTTAATTGTTTGAAACCTGAACGTTTTACTACATATTATGAGGCAAAATCCGTGGAGGCAATAAAAAATAAATAAAAAAGACTTTCATATGCCATTGAAACCAGTAGCCCGTTTCTCACATGTTCTTCTATTGGTTTTCAACTTTCTTTAATTGTCCAGTTAACAAATACACATTCACGCATAGCCTGCTGCCTTGTGCGTATTGCTGCTCTGATAATGTGAATAAATAATATTTTATCAATTTTAAGCTAAACGTTCTGATCTGTTGCGTCAGATTGTTTTTGTAGCCTAGGCCTACTGGTTGGATGAATTTGGGATCTATCGTCCCACAACTGTCCCAGAGTCTGTTGGGCTGTTTCTTTCTCGACAAACTGACCAACCGAATAGGTAAACATTTCTACCATTTGGGATAGTAGATTGACATAGGCTCATAGGTGGTGTGTCCATAAGGCTAGGGGAAGCTAAGCTTTTTCTAAGTAAATTGAATTAAATTGCCAAAATTATATAGCCTAATTAGCCTTCTCCTGTTTATACAGAAATAAATAAAATCATTCATAAAAGGCTACTAAAGCATGATTTGGCCATAGAGGATCTTTAGCTTCCCCTAGCCTTAAAAATAAAAATGTGTGGATTGTTTTCAACACTCGGAAGGAAAAGGCAGCGTGCGCAGCAAATACCAAATAGATGATTGTTGAGTTGCAGCTGTCAGTGAGAAGTCTAAATGCAATCGCGGGAAAACATAGTTTGGAAAGCAAATGGCTATTGCTTTAAAGAGAAGACAATTAAAATACTCTAATCTGTCTTTTAGTTATCAAAATTATCAACTTAATTGAGTGAACAATAGTAGGCTAATAGCCTATGTTATAGGCAGCAGCGGAGAGCATCTGCCATATCTCCGGTGAGTATTCACTCTTTATCATTGTTGGGTCAGTGCCACTTAAAAGTTAGTTTTTGGACAATACTTTCCTCCTCCAGTTTTTTTGTTAGTTTTTGTTGTTATTATTATTATATATAATTGTTTGTACTTTTACCCCTTTTTCTCCCCAATTGGTAGTTACAGTCTTGTCCCATTGCTGCAACTCCCCTACGGACTTGGGAGAGGCGAAGGTTGAGAGCCATGCGTCCTCCGAAACACGACACTGCCAAGCCGCACTGCTCGCTTAACCCGGAAACCAGCCGCACCAATGTGACCAAAGTCAGTTTGCAGGCGCCCGGCCCGCCACAAGGGATTGCTAGAGCGCGATGGGACAAGGAAATCCCGGCCGTCCAAACCCTCCCCTAACCCGGATGACGCTGGGCCATTTGTGCACCGCCTCATGGGTCTCCCGGTCACGGCCAGCTGTGACACAGCCTGGGATCGAACCCGGGTCTGTAGTGACGCCTGCGATTCAGTGCCTTAGACCTCTGCGCCACTCGGGAGGCCGCCTCCTCCAGTTTATCCTACTTTGGAGAATCTCAAATATAAAATATATTTTGATTTGTTTAACACTTTTTTGGTTACTACATGATTCCATACAATGTAGAAAATAGTAAAAATAAAGAAAAACCCTTGAATGAGTAGGTGTGTCCAAACTTTTGACTGGTACTGTAAGTATTCAGACCCTTTGCTATGAGACTAGAAATTGAGCTCAGGTGCATCCTTTTTCCATTGATCATCCTTGAGATGTTTCTACAACTTGATTGGTGTCCACCTGTGATCAAATTAATTGTCTATATAAGGTCCCACAGTTGACAGTGCATGTCAGAACAAAAACCAAGCCATGAGGTCGAAGGAATTGTCCATAAAGATCAGATCCAGGATTGTGTCGAGGCACAGATCTTGGGAAGGGTACCAAAAAATGTATGCGGCATTGAAGGTCCCTAAAAACACTGTGGCCTCCATCATTCTTAAATGGAAGAAGTTTAGAACCACCAAGAATCTTCCTAGAGCTGGCCGCCCAGCCAAACTGAACAACCGGGGGAGAAGGGCCTTGGTCAGGGAGGTGACCAAGAACCCGATGGTCACTCTGACAGAGCTCCAGAGTTCCTCTGTGGAGATGGTAGAACCTTCCAGAAGGACATCCATCTCTGCAGCACTCCACCAATCAGGCCTTTATGGTAGGGTGGCCAGACGGAAGCCACTCCTCAGTAAAAGGCACATGACAGCCAAAGTGATGGCACTGTATTTGCCAAAAGGCACCTAAAGACTCTCAGACCATGAGAAACAAGGTTCTCTCGTACTGATGAAACCAAGATTTAACTCTTTGGCCTCAATGCCAAATGTCACGTCTGGAGGAAAAGCATGGTGAAGCATGGTGGTGGCAGCATCATGCTGTGGGGATGTTTTTCAGTGCCAGGGACTGGGAGACTAGTCAGGATCGAGGGAAAGATGAACGAAGAAAAGTACAGAGAGATCCTTGATGAAAACCTGCTCCAGAGCACTCAGGACCTCAGACTGGGGCGAAGGTTCACCTTCCAACAGGACAACGACCCTAAGCACACAGCCAAGACAACACAGGAGTGGCTTCGGAACAAGTCTCTGAATGTGTTTGAGTGGCCCAGCCAGTGCCCGGACTTGAACCCGATCGAACATCTCTGGAGAGGCCTGAAAATAGTTTTGCAGCGACGCTCCCCATCCAAGCTGACAAAGCTTGAGAGGATCTGCAGAGAATAATGAGAGAAACTCCCCAAATACAGGTGTGCCAAGCTTTTAGTGTCATACCCAAGAAGACTCGAGGCTGTAATCGCTGCCAAAGGTGCTTCAACAAAGTACTGAGTAAAGGGTCTGAATACTTATGTAAATGTGATTATTTCAGTGTTTTTTTGTTGTATAAATTTGCTAAAATGTGTACAAACCTGTTTTTGCTTTGTCATTATGGGGTATTGTGTGAATATTGATGAGGGAAAAAAAACTATTTTAATCAATTTTAGAATAAGGCTCTAACGTAACAAAATGTGGAAAAAGTCAAGGGGTCTGAATACTTTCCGAATGCGCTGTAAAGTGTAGGAGAATTAAATGTGTTTTTCATTTTTCGCAAAGTAAGAAGAAACTTATCTCCAATGAAAATACTAATTGAAAATAAGATGTATTGTCACATACACTGGAAGGTGCAGTGAAATGTGTTGTTTCACAGTGTCGGCAATAGTAGTATGGCACCCCTGGAGCAAATTGGGGTTAAGTGCCTTGCTCAAGGGCAGGCACATTGACAGATTTTTCACCTTGTCGGTTTGGGTATTCGGGCCAGTGACCTTTCGGTTACTGGCCCAACACTCTAACACTGTACTGGCCTGCCACCTCTACGCCATACCATGCATTGAACAGTCTTTTTTGCAATCAGTGATTTGAGTTATATTATTAGGCTAAATTATGACTATCCGATCTACTCATCACATTGCGAATAGTAGGCTGTCTTGGATAAGTCTACAAATGTGATGATGTATGGAATGCTTCCCCAAATTTGAAACTCACACGCCGCTTATGCATAGGCTAGAGATTTTGCTGTTTGTTACTCGTCTTGTTGGCTGAGGAAAAGTAAATTTGAACATTTTATTCGAACATCTTCAAAGTGTGTGGTAAAGACACGTCATTGCATCCTTGACTTGCATATTCTGTTAAGTATAATTACCATAATTGAAATGTGATTTCTGTAATTCTGCTCACCATGGGTAGACGCCCTAATCAGGTTATGCAACCAATGCATATTGATAAATGGTACATTTCTCAAATGACTGGTAAATTAAAATGCTGCCGGTCAAATGTCCAGCGCCACATTTTCATAACGGAAACCCTGGTGTGCCTGCATGCGTATATGGGGGGCTCTGTGTGGTTTTATGGCCCTGTTTTATAGTCCTCTGCCAACAACATCACCCTGACACGCTCCCCCCCATCCTCCTCCCCCCTGTCCTCTGGGGAGGTCAAAGGCAGGTCAGGGGTTCAACTGTAAGTTGAAGCGTGTTGTTGTTCCTGGAATAGAGGGAACAGAAGGAAAACGGAGGGAGGGAGAGAGGAAGGATTCACCACCATCTGACCTCTCATTCAACTGGCCCTGTCCTGCTCTAGTTACGCCGCTCCACACATGGATTGAAATTGAAGGGGATTTTGTGTATTTCTGCCCTCTGTGTACAGGTTGGGCCCATGTGTTGGGTGTTTTGAATAGGTTATAATGTGTGTACTGAGGTCTGCTCTCTCTCTGTGTGTGTGTATAGGTTGGGCCCATGTGTTGGGTGTTTTGAATAGGTTATAATGCGTGTACTGAGGTTTGCTCGCTGTGTGTATAGGTTGGGCCCATGTTGTGTGTGTTTTGAATAGGTTATAATGTGTGTACTGAGGTCTGCTCTCTCTGTGTGTGTGTATAGGTTGGGCCCATGTTGTGTGTGCCCTCTACATCCCTGAAGTGGAGTTTGCTAACGTCTCCACCATGGAACCCATCGTACTACAGTCTGTCCCCCACGAACGCTACAACAAGGTACACACACACACACACATTCAGTGAGGGAAAAAAGTATTTGATCCCCTGCTGATTTTGTACGTTTGCCCACTGACAAAGACATGATCAGTCTATAATTTTAATGATAGGCTCCCGAGTGGCGCAGCGGTCTAAGGCACTGCATCTCAGTGCTTGAGGCGTCACTACAGACCCCCTGGTTCGATTCCAGGCTGTATCACAACCGGCCGTGATTGGGAGTCCCATAGGGCGGCGCACAATTGGCACAGCGTTGTCCGGGTTTGGCCGGTGTAGGCTGTCATTGTAAATAAGAATTTGTTCTTAACTGACTTGCCTAGTTAAATAAAGGTACAATTAAACATTTGAACAGTGAGAGACAGAATAACAAACAAAAATCCAGAAAAACGCATGTCAAAAATGTTATAAATGGATTTGCATTTTAATGAGGGTAATAAGTATTTGACCCCTCTGCAAAACATGACTTAGTACTTGGTGGCAAAACCCTTGTTGGCAATCAGAGGTCAGACGTTTCTTGTAGTTGGCCACCAGGTTTGCACACATCTCAGGAGGGATTTTGTTCCACTCCTCTTTGCAGAACTTCTCCAAGTCATGAAGGTTTCGAGGCTGACGTTTGGCAACTCGAACATTCAGCTCCCTCCACAGATTTTCTATGGGATTAAGGTCTGGAGACTGGCTAGGCCACTCCAGGACCTTAATGTGCTTCTTCTTGAGCCACTCCTTTGTTGCCTTGGCCGTGTGTTTTGGGTCATTGTCATGCTGGAATACCCATCCACGACCCATTTTCAATGCCCTGGCTGAGGGAAGGAGGTTCTCACCCAAGATTTGACGGTACATGGCCCTGTCCATCGTCCCTTTGATGCGGTGAAGTTGTCCTGTCCCCTTAGCAGAAAAACACCCCCAAAGCTTAATGTTTCCACCTCCATGTTTGACGGTGGGGATGTTGTTCTTGGGGTCATAGGCAGCATTCCTCCTCCTCCAAACACGGCGAGTTGAGTTGATGCCAAAGAGCTCGATTTTGGTCTCATCTTACCACAACACTTTCACCCAGTTCTCCTCTGAATCATTCAGATGTTCATTGGCAAACTTCAGACGGCCCTGTATATGTGCTTTCTTGAGCAGGGGGACCTTGCGGGCGCTGCAGGATTCCTTCACGGCGTAGTGTGTTACCAATTGTTTTCTAGGTGACTATGGTCCCAGCTGCCTTGAGATCATTGACAAGATCCTCCCGTGTAGTTCTGGGCTGATTCCTCACCGTTCTCATGATCATTGCAACTCCACGAGGTGAGATCTTGCATGGAGCCCCAGGCCGAGGGAGATTGACAGTACTTTTGTGTTTCTTCCATTTGCGAATAATCGCACCAACTGTTGTCACCTTCTCACCAAGCTGCTTGGCGATGGTCTTGTAGCCCATTCCAGCCTTGTGTATGTCTACAATCTTGTCCCTGACATCCTTGGAGAGCTCTTTGGTCTTGGCCATAGTGGAAAGTTTGGAATCTGATTGATTGATTGCTTCTGTGGACAGGTGTCTTTTATACAGGTAACAAGCTGAGATTAGGAGCACTCCCTTTAAGAGTGTGCTCCTAATCTCAGCTCGTTACCTGTATAAAAGACACCTGGGAGCCAGAAATCTTTCTGATTGAGAGGGGGTCAAATACTTATTTCCCTCATTTAAAATGCAAATCAATTTATAACATTCTTGACATGTGTTTTTCTGGATTTTTTGTTTGTTATTCTCTCTCTCACTATTCAAATAAACCTACCATTAAAATTATAGACTGATCATTTCTTTGTCAGTGGGCAAACGTACAAAATCAGCAGGGGATCAAATACTTTTTTCCCTCACTGTACTTCACTCTGTCCCTACATTTCTGGGTGTGTGACTGGATGTGTTTTCTCGTCTGTGTGTGTAGACGTGTTATATCTGTGAGGACCAGGGCAGAGAGAGTAAAGCTGCCACCGGGGCCTGCATGACCTGCAACAAACATGGCTGCCGACAAGCCTTCCACGTCACATGGTGAGCGAGCCCCTTTCAAATACCTACAGCTTTATTAACACGTTCACATTGTGAGCCACATTCAAAGACCTACAGCTTTATTAACACAGCAAAAAATACATCACTGTCTATCTGTTAACATAGTAAATACATAATCTCTCTCCTTGTCTTTAGTCTCTTTTCACCTATCTCTATCCCCTTCTTTCTCTTGACACTTCCTCTCTCTCCTCTCCTCTCCTCAGTGCCCAGTTTGCTGGGTTGTTGTGTGAGGAGCAGGGGTCGGACGCAGACAACGTCAAGTACTGTGGCTACTGCAAGTACCACTACAGCAAACTGGTAAGATCTCACTCTTTCTCTTTCTTTCACTCTCTTTTTCTCTCTCTCGCTCTCTCGCTACTATTTTTCCTAACTGTCTTACTGTGCTGGGGAGGAGGAATAGTCTCTCACTTACTTCAGAAACCTTGAATCTAGTTTTGATTGAATAGACCTCTCACATTCTTGCTTCCCTCTGTCTGTTTGAACAAAAACGGTAAGCTTTGTGAAGGACCGCACTCCCCCCACACACACACACACACACACACACATTCTCATTTCTTGAATGACTTGGCACTCTTCTCTGCCAATTACAACAGCTGAAAGTGGAGTCATCCTTTAATCTCTAGCTCCTCTCTCTCTCCCTCATTTCTCTCTCTCTCTCTCTCTTCCTCCCTCCTTCCCTTCTCGCTCTCCCTCCCTCCACACAACCATCCATTCCCTCTCTCCTCTTTTGCCCCACTCCTCTCAAGCTTCTCTCTCTCCCCCTCTCCAGCCCTCTCCCCCGCCACCCCCATCCCTCTCCCCCTCCAGCCCCCCTCCATCAACCCCATCTAATCTCATTGACAAATCAGCAGTGCCTCCCAGGCCCTTTGTCCCCTTCACCCTCTACCCCCCTGCCCCCTGTATGCTAAGCCCAGGCCGGGTGCAGCGGTTTGGGTTACAGCGGCAGGGCGAGGTCCCTAGGGTATGGAGCTCCACTCTGACACTGGACCTCTGCACCGGACGACAGCCCCAGTCCACAGGGCTTCCTGTCTGGCTGTCTGGGGCTGGGAGAGGGTAGGGGGTGAGGGTGAGGGGTACTGGGATTAGGGTTACAAATGGGTAAAGAGATGCTTTCCAATTCACATTCGTACACACCACTCCACACAGACACACACTACAAATGCTTTCACTCACACATCCATACACTCCCGCTCTCTCTTTCCCTCTTTTCCTCCCTCTCTCTATTCTCTCAGAGCTCTTTGGAGCTAGAGCCCCAGCTGTTCCACCCCTACCATCCATCAAGGGGAAAAATACACACACGGAGTGGGGGTAGGATTCTGACTGAAGCATTGGGGTTTAAAGGGGGGGGGGTAGCATTAGATAAAGCAATGGCTTAACATTATTTAGCGTCCTTCGCACGTACACACACACACACAGTGATGACATTTTATGATGTTAACAAATGCTTGTAGTTCTATTGATCCTGTGTAATGGCTTTGTATGGTGGGGTCTGATGTAATTAGGCTGGTACAGAATAGAGGAGAAGAGAAACGCATGAGAAGGAATCAATGACAGACAAGCCAATGTTGGTAGCAGAATGGATTTCACAAGACACCACATGGGTTGATGAATGTCATGTTCGGAACATGACATTTACAGGTTTTGTCTTCTTGTCGTGACATTGTGATGTTGTTACATTAGTAATCCTCTTTATGTGGTCAATGGGGCCATAGATTGATGATGTTCTCTTACAGTAGACCAGAAATGGCTCAACGTTGGTTTTCCTTGAATAGATTGGTGGTAAATCTAGTCAACTTGAAATAGTCTGCCTCTGGAACATTGTGCCTGGGAGATTTAGATCAGGGGAAGGGTCCTTTCAGTGTGTGTGTGTGTGCGTTTAAGGGCTGGCACAATTACCTTATAACCGTGTAACCAACAGTTATGGATGAAGACCATCATGAAAATAAAATAACCATACATTTACTGAAGACGGGACGGCTGGGTATTCGTGTGGTTGAGTCTGTTTCTTTAGTAACATGGACTCTTAACAACGTGGTGAAACTTTGTTGCTCCTTGCTAAAACAAGCAAGGCGTGGTAGCAAATTAGTCTTCGGTTGCCTAGGCAACACCCCCCTCCCTGCAGCAGCACACATAGACATATAATGAATAGAACGGGCTTGGAATCTCTAACCCTGGCAATTTCACTGGTAAACGCATGGGTACATTCGCAATGGCTGCCTGGTATTGTGATGCAATAATTTCCATGGTAATGTAGAATGTTCATTCAAAGTATGTTAACTGATATCATATGGCTCATGCAATGTAGGGCTGTCCCAGACTAAATAAAATCTTGGTCGACCAAGAGTTGTCTGTTCTTTCGACCAATCGACTGGTCGAACATTTTAAACGTGAGTTCTTTCCATATACAGTGGGGATAAAAAGTATTTAGTCAGCCACCAATTGTGCAAGTTCTCCCACTTAAAAAGATGAGAGAGGCCTGTAATTTTCATCATAGGTACACGTCAACCATGACAGACAAAATGAGGAAAAAAAATCCAGAAAATCACATTGTAGGATTTTTTAATGAATTTATTTGCAAATTATGGTGGAAAATAAGTATTTGGTCAATAACAAAAGTTTCTCAATACTTTGTTATATACCCTTTGTTGGCAATGACACAGGTCAAACTTTTTCTGTAAGTCTTCACAAGGTTTTCACACACTGTTGCTGGTATTTTGGCCCATTCCTCCATGCAGATCTCCTCTAGAGCAGTGATGTTTTGGGGCTGTCGCTGGGCAACACGGACTTTCAACTCCCTCCAAAGATTTTCTATGGGGTTGAGATCTGGAGACTGGCTAGGCCACTCCAGGACATTGAAATGCTTCTTACGAAGCCACTCCTTCGTTGCCCGGGCGGTGTGTTTGGGATCATTGTCATGCCGAAAGACCCAGCCACGTTTCATCTTCAATGCCCTTGCTGATGGAAGGAGGTTTTCACTCAAAATCTCACGATACATGGCCCCATTCATTCTTTCCTTTAC
Organism: Coregonus clupeaformis; assembly: GCF_020615455.1. Taxonomy (NCBI): domain Eukaryota; kingdom Metazoa; phylum Chordata; class Actinopteri; order Salmoniformes; family Salmonidae; genus Coregonus; species Coregonus clupeaformis. The sequence continues at coordinate 75,142,283 of NC_059198.1, read as the reverse complement.
ACGGATCAGTCGTCCTGGTCCCTTTGCAGAAAAACAGCCCCAAAGCATGACGTTTCCACCCCCATGCTTCACAGTAGGTATGGTGTTCTTTGGATGCAACTCAGCATTCTTTGTCCTCCAAACACGACGAGTTTTTACCAAAAAGTTCTATTTTGACCATATGACATTCTCCCAATCCTCTTCTGGATCATCCAAATGCACTCTAGCAAACTTCAGACGGGCCTGGACATGTACTGGCTTAAGCAGGGGGACACGTCTGGCACTGCAGGATTTGAGTCCCTGGCGGCGTAGTGTGTTACTGATGGTAGGCTTTGTTACTTTGGTCCCAGCTCTCTGCAGGTCATTCACTAGGTCCCCCCGTGTGGTTCTGGGATTTTTGCTCACCGTTCTTGTGATCATTTTGACCCCACGGGGTGAGATCTTGCGTGGAGCCCCAGATCGAGGGAGATTATCAGTGGTCTTGTATGTCTTCCATTTCCTAATAATTGCTCCCACAGTTGATTTCTTCAAACCAAGCTGCTTACCTATTGCAGATTCAGTCTTCCCAGCCTGGTGCAGGTCTACAATTTTGTTTCTGGTGTCATTTGACAGCTCTTTGGTCTTGGCCATAGTGGAGTTTGGAGTGTGACTGTTTGAGGTTGTGGACAGGTGTCTTTTACACTGATAACAAGTTCAAACAGGTGCCATTAATACAGGTAATGAGTGGAGGACAGAGGAGCCTCTTAAAGAAGAAGATACAGGTCTGTGAGAGCCAGAAATCTTGCTTGTTTGTAGGTGACCAAATACTTATTTTCCACCATAATTAGCAAATAAATTCATTAAAAATCCTACAATGTGATTTTCTGGGAAAAAAAATCTCAATTTGTCTGTCATAGTTGACATGTACCTATGATGAAAATTACAGGCCTCTCTCATCTTTTTAAGTGGGAGAACTTGCACAATTGGTGGCTGACTAAATACTTTTTTCCCCCACTGTATAGACACACCCTATGTGTTTACATTTTTTTGGACTAAATGTAGGCTACTGAGCTTGTCTGATGCTTTAAGCACACTGTGATGTAAATAATTAAGACACACAAATGACTCAAGAGGGAGCCAGAGATCAAGATAGCCAAACCAGAAGAAGAAAACATATTCCCGAACCACCTCCCTCCCGCTGCTTCTGGCCTTCGCAGATTCTGCCGTTACGCTCCCGAAGTTGCCACTAATAGGCTACACCAGGGATCGCCATCCTTTTCCATTAGGAGTGCCAATTTATCTTACCAATTTTACCAATCTGCGTGCCAGTTATGGTTTTCATATGCATATTTTCGTGGAACAGTTTAATGTATTTTATAATAAAGCCTTTGTAGCTCAAAATTATTGTCATGTGATTAATACAAATTCAAGCTAAATCAAAATTATACAAATCTAAAAGTAACTTCTATTGCCATTGCCAACTATGTAAAAATAGCCAACAAGTAAAATCATCGCAGCCTCCGGGTAGAAAATAAATCACATTGGCTAGCATGGCCTGTCTGCAAGGAACTTGAAACACTGTATAAAATATTCTGGACCCTCAGAGTTTCCCGCGCCAGTGAGCTCCTGGCAGACACAGCTGTAGGCTATTTGCGCAAGGGATAAGAAGTAATCAGGAAGGCCGGATCAGAGCATGACATTTTTTTTCCCTTTCACACAGAGTGGTTATCGAAAGGGAGAGAGCTTGAAAGATTTTTCAAATGTGCTACATTGAAGAACTATTGTCATTCTCAAAGGATGTAAAAAGAGACTTTGTTTACTTGCTGTTTGAGGTGTAGAAAAAATGACTGCCATCATTGAGTTGAATGGGCACGCCCGTTTTATTCATTTGATTTCTATGGCAGCACATGCAGTCAGGAGCAGAGTAGAGAAGAAAATGCATGTAAAAAAAAAAAGTTGTAATATTCTAACTGTTGTTGCGGTGACCCCGGTCATTTGGCTGGCCAATAACCGTCATTTAAAATACCATGACTGTCACAGAGCAGGAATGGGCAATCTTGATGGGGATAGGGGCCGCAAAAAATCTGAATTCATCATGTGTGGCTTGCGGGTCTCTGTATATCCATACCCGCACATGCAGTCAGTGCCGCCCTATCCTTTTGAATTTTGTTTCATCAAAAATGTTTTTGCTGACATGGGTTAACAGTGACTAACATAACAAGAGAGAAACTGCTGATGCACAACCACATTTTGAAATTGCACCTTGTGTATTCTACTATTCTAACTCTCAGCAGTAAATTGAGACCCTGACTGAGTTCCTAAATTTTTTTATATTGGTGTCCTTTAGTAGTGGTTTCTTTGCAGCAATTCAACTATGGAGGCCTGTTTCACACAGTCCCCTCTGAACAGTTGATGTTGAGATGTGTCTGTGACTTGAACTCTGTGAAGCATTTATTTGGGCTGCAATTTCTGAGGCTGGTAACTCTAATGAACTTATCCTCTGCAGCAGAGGTAACTCTGGGTCTTCCATTCCTGTGGCGGTCCTCATGAGAGCCAGTTTCATCATAGCGCTTGATGGTTTTTGCAACTGCACTTGAAGAAACTTTCAAAGTTCTTGAAATGTTCTGTATTGTCTGACCTTCATGTCTTAAAGTAATGATGGACTGTCATTTGTCTTTGCTTATTTGAGCTGTTCTTACCATAATATGGACTTGGTCTTTTACCAAATAGGGCTATCTTCTGTATACCCCCCCCCCCCCCTCCCCCTCCCTCCCTCCCCCTACCTTATCACAACACAACTAATTGGCTCAATCGCATTAAGAAGTAAATAAATTCCACAAATTAACTTTTAAGAAGGCACACCTGTTAATTGAAATGCATTCCAGGTGACTACCTCATGAAGCTGGTTGAGAGAATGCCAATAGTGTGCAAAGCTGTCATCAAGGCAAAGGGTGGCTATTTTAAGAATCTCAAATATGAAATATATTTTGATTTGTTGAACACTTTTTTGGTTACTACATGATTCCATATGTATTATTTCATAGTTTAGATGTCTTCACTATTATTCTACAATGTAAAAAAAATAGTAAAAATAAAGAAAAACCCTTGAATGAGTAGGTGTGTCCAAACTTTTGACTTGTAGTGTACATTTTATATCTCACAGAGATTAGTGAGCGGATAGTCTTAAGAAACGTGAAGTTCCTCTCTACCGTTTTAGTTCATTTATTCATAAGTAAAGCCTATATTTAGCTTTATTTATTAATTTGGTCTTTATTTGGCTTAAGTCTTCTGTTCCGCTACCTTTTTTAGTTTATTTATTCATTTATTTTGTATTTAGCTTTTATTTATTTATGTAGTCTATATTTAGCATGGGTCTACGTTAGTAACGTGAAGTTCCTCTCTACCTTTTAGCGAAGGAGCAGGGCCCTCGGTAGTAGGGCTCAGAGCCATAGTGACTCTTCCTCTCAGTGTTCGGATAAACCCCCTGACCACCAAGACAACAAGGTAAGAAAGACCCAACATATTTCTACGTGACTGTGATGGACACAGCAACCATACGCCCTCTATGAACAGACATACACACATACACCCACCACCACACTGTAGACAGAGGCAACACCACACAGCACAGAGACACAGCTAAGGATAGCAATGCCCTTGCTAAGTTACTTGGGTTGAGTGAGGTCATGTCCTTTGAATGGTCGTGTCAGGCACCAAGGATCTCGATCTCTAACCAACAACCAACACTTTATAAACCTGTCAGCATTAATCATTCCTGCTTACACAAATGTTTGAGTCCACCTTTAAGGTGTATGAACAGGACCCCACAGCCATTGGCCATGCATCCTCTTCCATTATGACATCAGAGGAAGTCACCCACTCATCAATCTGTTTTTCTCACCCGATTGGTCCACTCCTGGTCGCTCCACCCCATTGGATAAAACTCCTGTGTTCTTCTTATTGGATAACATGCCAGTAGTCATGTGTTTTTGTATTTCAGTTGTAGTTCCATTTTTTTATTGGATTGTTATTGTACTGCAAAAGAAAGCCATTGATCTTTTTTCGAGATCATGAGTTTTTTGCTAACATTCTCCATGATACCATGTAGTATGTAGTATGTGGGGTCATGTAGCATGCAGCTGGAATGCAGGGTCAGTCAACTAGAATATGACTCATGAGTGAGACTGTTACTAGGTTTTTTTGGGGTGAAACTTTTTATAAAACAGTGATGAAATGTGTGTGCACGTGCATGAAAAAAGCAGAGTTGGCACAGTTGTCTAGTCCCCCCAGTGTTTCCTTCTTTGCCCTGGCTTTTGTTACACAGCCTGATATGCATTAGCAAGAGGCCCCATACCCCTCTATCCTCAACCCCCCTCCCTCATACCCCCTCCCCTCCACATTCCAGGGTCAGAGGTCTGAAGGCTCAGATGTGTGTGCCTACCTATTTCCAAACCCCCCCAGCTAAATAACAATGAGGGCTAAAAGCTTCTCCTTCCACCGGCCGTTCATACAGCCTGCAGGAAACACACACACCAGCTGGTCAGAGAGCATGCAGGAAACTGCACATGGGGAATTCCTGCCGGGTTGGTGAGGATTCTTTTCTCCCTGTTCCCCCCTCCCCCTTCTTTCTCCATGTCTACAGCTCTGATAAGGGGGGGGAGTCTCTCTGTGTGCAAAGTGATGTGGATATCTGACCATGTGTGGACATTCAACCCTCTCAGCCTAACTCTGTCCATTAACTCCTACCACTGGGAATGTTATTGAGAAACAACAAGGGAATCCCCGCAGGGCTCTACAGTGTGAACATTTTACTCGCATATCTGCCTAAATATTTTACTGTGCGACCTGGAATTTCAATTTAGGAGCACCAGTGCGCCTAGAAAAAAAATACATTGTTGCAATGATTACTTCACTGTACCACAGCCCCTGAGCGCCATGGAGAATACACTGAGCGCAGATTCATGACCGTCATGCTTGCACCATCACTACAAAGAAAACATCTTGTTACACCAAATATGTTTCATTGTGCTCCTAAATTTCTTTGTGTGCTTCAAAATGTTTCTACCTAGGAGCACATGTGCTCCTTTTGTAATTAAAAAAAATTATAAGTCAGTGTCGAGCCCTGCCCCGGGAACCTACCCTGTTAAACACACACACAAGTGTAGTTAGCTACAATGAGCTACCAGCCCTGACACACCCTGAGAGCTACAGGAAGTACTGGGAGATACAGGAAGTACTGGGAGATACAGGAAGTACTGAGAGCTACAGGAAGTACTGGGAGATACAGTAAGTACTGAGAGCTACAGTAAGTACTGGGAGATACAGTAAGTACTGAGAGCTACAGTAAGTACTGGGAGATACAGTAAGTACTGGGAGATACAGTAAGTACTGGGAGATACAGTAAGTACTGGGAGATACAGTAAGTACTGGGAGATACAGTAAGTACTGGGAGATACAGTAAGTACTGGGAGATACAGTAAGTACTGAGAGCTACAGTAAGTACTGAGAGCTACAGTAAGTACTGGGAGATACAGTAAGTACTGAGAGCTACAGTAATTACTGGGAGATACAGTAAGTACTGGGAGATACAGGAAGTACTGAGAGCTACAGTAAGTACTGGGAGATACAGGAAGTATTTAGAGCTACAGGAAGTAATGAGAGCTACAGGAAGTACTGGGAGATACAGGAAGTACTGAGAGCTACAGTAAGTACTGGGAGATACAGGAAGTACTGAGAGCAACAGGAAGATACAGGAAGTACTGAGAACTACAGGAAGTACTGGGAGATACAGGGAAGAGAAAGACCGGAGTAGAACAGAGAGATGGTTGGTGGAGAGAAAAGGGAAAGATAGAGGGATGCTGGGGGGAGTGTCAATGGTTGTCATGGTGCTGCTGTGTGTCAGTAGCATGTAGAATATCATGGCGTCTCACAGGATCACTGCATATTTTCACACCTGCAGGTGGTGGTGTGTGTGTGTGTGTGTGTGTGTGTGTGTGTGTGTGCATGTCGACATGACTGCGGTGGTGTGTGAGTGAAACAAGTGTGCAATAAGTGTGTGCGATCGAGGTGTTCGCTGGGAGTGTGCGAGGTGTAAATTAGTTGGCAGCCTGTCGGCCCTGTGCGGTGAGGGTGTGTGCAGGGGCGCCACAGGTTTTAGAAGTGGGGGGGACATAACCTGGCGGGGGGTCTGCTCATTTTTACACAATCCAATATGCCTTCTCCATTTAGAGCAAAAAGTAAGCAAAAATGCCCACAGTCATCAAGCTAGGTAAGAGTTCATTATTAAATATGGTTAAGTGATTAATAAGACTCAACTAGATCAAAGGTAATTCAATAATACATATTGTGTTGGATCTTTAACTTTTGATTGTCTTTATTAAGACATCCTCTATATCAAATTTTAGCCAGACCGACCAGCCAGCCCGAGCCGCCTGCACGCCCGACCCCCACCAGTCTAGTCAATAACTAAGCTTTCTCCCAACACAATTTCCTTCCCAGTTCACACCTTTAATTTTTTTAATTCCCAAGGTAAAGGTTTGAAAAAAACACACAAAAAAACACATACACTTCAAATATACATTAACACACAAACAGCAAGTCATCCATATAATTAATCTCATAGGACTAATAGTACTGTAGAGCTCTTTTTACTTGCACACAATATAGCTGGGTCGCCCCGTCCTGTCCCTAGGGGTCCACCCCCCTGCAGCGCCCCAATGAGGGGTGGCAGGTAGGAGCGTTGGGCCAGTAACCAAAAGGTTGCTGGATCGAATCACCGAGCTGACACAAGGTAAAAATCTGTCATTCTGCCCCTGAGCAAGGCAGTTAACCCACTGTTCCCCGGGCGCCGATGACGTGGATGTCGATTTAAGGCAGCCCCCCGCACCTCTCTGATTCAGAGGGGTTGGGTTAAATGCGGAAGACACATTTCAGTTGAATGCATTCAGTTGTACAACTGACTAGGAATCCCCCTTTCCCAACACACCCCACTCAGCTTTAGGACCTTAGTGAAACATTCATTATTGGTTTCGGGTGTGTTAGGCCAAGGCCAGAGTGTCAACCCACAGGACGGCAGACCACCAGGCCAGGACTGAGCAGCCCAGCAGCTAGGGATTGCCTAAATAGGCATCTCCCCTGACGTGGGCATGTTTTCAATAGACTCCTTTAGTCATACTGTATTCCATGTAAGGCATCCAGACCTTATGAAAGTTGCAGAGTATACCCTTAATCTTGTAATAAATCAAATCTAGTGATACATAACTTGACATTGTGGGAGGATAACCAACCTTCCAGTTAATGGCAATGCATTTCTTAGCCGCTATAAATGCTTGGTTACACAGTTTCTTCAGATAACAGTCTGCAGTATCAACATTTCCAAGCAAGCAAAAACAGGGAGAAGGGAGAATCTTCACAAGACCATAACATAAGCCTTCACAAGACCATAACATATGCAAATATGTCCCGTTTTGGAGAATAATAATTACATTTCTGAGTGCATGTAATTCAGTTTCACTGGCATATAGTACATATAGTACTTTCTATGGATGGCCTTACACTGCAGTAATTTATTTCTGAGGTTATATGAACATGACTTGGCATTCAAACATGTCTGTATCCATTCATCATCATCAATAGCTTCTACCAGGTCTTCCTCACATTTCTGTTTGACATGTTTTGTGTCATCGGGAAAAGCCTCTATCAACCCTTGACACAGTTTGGAAATCAACTTTGGAGGTTTGTCAGACTGCCTTAAAATAGCATCTGTCCAGTGTTTGCTGCACAGAGAGAATAAAGTGTATCTGCAAAAATTCCCCTCACCTCCGTCCCAGACTGGTCTTCCCTGGCTGCCTGACCCTGCTGAGACCCCTGTCGCCATCTGATCCTCCTAAAATGAGGCATGACAAAGAATTACCTTTGTGTACATTTATACATTATATTTTTGTTGTCCCACATATTATTTGGAAACAGTCCTCTTTCTGCTTTGTATGTGTTAGCCGACCTATTGTATTAAAATCACATATTTTTCGCATTATTCACACACGTAGAATTCGCGGCTTCATCTTAAGTAGCCTCTCCTCTCCTAGTTGGGGGTGAGAGTTCAAGTACGCCTAGTATGTGTGGTCTCATTGAAATGGAGTAGGCAGCCTACATGGGTGGAGAATCAGGTGGCAGTTAACTTGAATATTAACTTAAATAGGATTAGACTGTAGTTTTACTACAGTGTCTGTAAATAAATATTGATAGTGGAAGGAGCTCAACCAACGTGTGTCGAAGTGCACTCAAAAAATGTAATCATTAAAAAGGAAAACATACAACGAGCACATAGGTTAGGCTTCTATGGTGAGCGAGTGTTGCACCTTTTTCATTTTCAATAAATATTAATTACCCATTTATTTGTCTCTGCCTGCAAATCGTCCTCCTAAAGGGTAGGGTTTTGCAAAATGTAGCAAGTGTCGCGGTCATCATTCTTGCTGCTTCTAGTTCAGTAGCCATACTTGCGAGATCAGGTACACGTGTGGTTCCAATTAAATAGAGTAGGCTATAGCCTATGGATGGGTGGGGATGCGCTGGACAGTTATCTTTCCAAGGAAATGGACTTCCTAAATAGGCCTTAGGCTATAGTTTACTACATTGCCTAGAAATAGGCCTAAATATTGATCACCCATATTTCTCAGTCTGAAAATCTTCCCACTCCTTAAAGGTTTGCTATAAAAATAGCTAAAGGGAAAGTGCAAGTCTCTCCAACTCTGTCTGCTCTCTTCAAACTACATCTAGCGTATTGGCTGATATAGCCCAGTAATACAATATAAGGGCCATGTGAGAATCTCTGGTAATTTAACCTATTTCGTTTTATCCATTTGATATTCCCTATAGGGCGCAAAATGGCTGGCAAGTGAGCTGCGTCACATACGCCTAAAATAACATGGTGGGACTGCGGTTGGGTTTGGGACCAGTTCTTGCGGTAGCAGGTGGGAGTCAGACAGAAAGCCAGCGGGTGGGAGCGGGATGAAGATATCGGTCCAGCGCAGACCTCTACTGTGCATCATGATAGTGAAGCCTGTAACGTTAGGGCTGTTTATTACTGTGTCAGTGTGAAAAGTAGGGAATTAGCTAGGGAAACTGACAGAACAATAACGTTAAATTGCCATAATGACTAATAAAACTAACATTGCACTGGAAAAAAACGTCAGGATATCAATCTTCAATCGTTTGGCTGATGGTTTCATCGTTTGATTCAGGTTTAGTGTGATTGAGGCAAAAATAATAGCTAATGTAAGCCAACTTTTGGCCAGCGCTCTCTCTAACGGTACATCAACTGGCGAAAGCTAGCCAAGATCATTTACTTCTGAAACAGGACAAAACAAAGGCTACAAAACATTTCCGTACAAACAACAGCTGTGAGATAGTAGGAATAGCCACCTCATATCACTGTCTGACAGATAACTAAAGGCTAGAGCTGACCTGGCTGTGGTAACTACTAGCTAGCATAGCTTATTCATTCACCTCAGTCGAGAGGAGATGAAACATTAGCTAACGTTACATATCAGTTACAATACTAGCTCAGCACTGCGAATAACCACTAGTTTAGTTTTTATCTGTTAAGTTAAACAGCAGTTACCTTGCCAGCTACATCAGTCAACTAAAGAGTAGCCAGTCTGCTCTGTGGTGTCCGTGCGGTCCTAATTCCCGGCTGAACACTCCAATCAGCCTACCCGACCGCTCAGAGGCGTCCGCATGGTCCTAAAGCACTCCGTTGCCTGCATTTTGTATCACATTGCAATAATTAAACTGGGGGGGACAAAAGTGCAAAAAACAGGCATGACCCCCCCCCCCCAGTCCCCAGTGAAAGTTGTGCCCCTGCGTGTGTGTACGCGTGTCTACGTATACGTGTGTAACAAGGTGTAAATTGAGTTCTGAGAGGTTTAGGCCATGGATTGGGTAGAATCTCTCAGTAGGAAGACAGAAAACCAAGTGTCTGCTAAATTTGAATCTCTCTTCTGTCTTAAGCACTTTGTTTTTATTTTATTTTCATTGTGGTAGAACCATCCTTTCACCATCCTTTCCCCAGACAGGGGCTGGGAATTAAAGATAAATTTTCTCTCACTCTACCTTTCTCTCTCTTTCTCTCTCTCGCTCTCTTTCATAAGCAGTGCCCTAGGTTTGGGACCAGAGCAACCCAAATACTCATCTCTCATCCTCTAATTTCTTGCCCTTCTGTAACGCTCATCCATCCCTTCTCTCGCTCCTCAGAAACACAAAGAGAGGGAGAGACACAAACCCAAACACAAGAAGACTCTCGAGCTCTCCCCCACCCTCGCTCCAACTCTCATGGTCACCTCAGACAAGGTGAGCTCACTCCTCCTTTCCGCCCTGCTTCTCTCCCTCTTTTTTTCTCTCTCTGTCTCTCCGTCTCACTCTGTGGGTTTAATGTGAGGTGAACATTGACTAGCTCTGTTAGGCATTAGGGCTGGACTGACCTCTAATGCTCCTCTCTCCTCTCTCTCTACTCCTCCTCTCCTTTCCTCTAAACTCCTCTCTACTCCTCCTCTCCTTTCCTCTCAACTCCTCTCTACTCCTCCTCTCCTTTCCTCTCAACTCCTCTCTACTCCTCCTTTCCTCTCAACTCCTCTCTACTCCTCCTCTCCTTTCCTCTCAACTCCTCTCTACTCCTCCTCTCCACTCCTTCTTTCCTCTCCACTCCTCTCTTCTCCATTCCTCCTTTCCTTTCCTCTCTTCTCCACTCCTCTCTTATCCTTTCCTCTCCACTCCTCTCTCCTCCTCTCCTCCTCTCCTCCTCTCCTCATCCCTCTCTCAGAGCTACAACAGCAGCAGTGGTGGTGGAGGAGGAGTCTCCTCTTTGCCCGCCTCCTCTCAGAAGCGATTGGACGACAGCGCCGCCCGTTTCACCACCGCCAACTTCCAGGAAGTGCCTGTGCACTCCGGGGGTGCTAAGGAAGCCCCCCTCATGGGGTCAGAGGGCAAACAAGGGTCGGAGGTCAAACAGGGCAAGAAGAGCATTGGCCATGGGATTGGTGTTCAGCGGGGACGCAAGTCCCTCACACCTGGGAAGCCCCTCCCCTCTGCTGCAGTCTCTACTGCAGCCTCCTCCACTGGAACCTTTCATCAAGGTGAGATTGGTGCACTGTTTACGTCCCTACGTGTGTGTGTGTGTGTGTGTGTGTGTGTGTGTGTGTCATTCGAGAATGTCTGTGTGTGACAGTTGTTGGATGTTGCCCAGAGTGCCAGTGGTAGCGTATGCCCAAGATAATAGCGTTGTCTCCCTGGCTAGATCCTGGCTCCTGTAATCTGGGAATTCTGCCACAGACACTAGAGAGAGATGCTCAGACGCCATCAGTCTCCCTTGACCTCTGACCCCTTATGGCAGCATGTGTGTGTGTTTCAGCCTCGAGGGGTCAAGTCTGGAGGTCTGACGTGTTGTAAGTTGCATCTAGTGGGGAAATGATCTCACAGTCCAACAAGAGATTGAGGAACAAGGGGATGACTATTTAAAGGGAAAATAAGTACGTTATCTGTTACTGGTGCTTCTATGTTTCTGGCAGTGCCAGAGGGTGGGTGTGTATTACGTCTGCAAACAACTTCTCCTCTCTCTCCCAGCCCTCCTGCTGCCAAATAAGACGTCCTCCACCATGACTCCTCCCATCTCTGACTTCCTGGGCTTCTCTGATCCGTCGCTACGCTCTGCAGGCGGGGACTCTTTCTCCCCGCCCTCGTTCAGCCGTTGCCTAGTGAAGCCCAGTGAGGTCACGGCCTCCGAGGGCATGGCATCACTCAGCACCTTCGGTTCGATGACGTCGCTTCCTGCCAGCAGTGGCGTAGCCGGCAGTAAACTGTACGAGAACTCTCACAGCGAGCCAACGGGGAACGTTGCCGTCACGGCCGGCTACAAACGCCCCTCATCATCCTCCTCTTCCTCTGCTGCCTCCTCCTCCTCTGGGCCAGGGATGGGGGGAGAAGGAGGAGAAGAAGGCGTAAAGGGGAAGAAGAAGAGAGGAAACTGGAGGAACCGATATGGACCCTGCTTCAATGCTCCTGACGGCAAGGCTACAGACGGACCTGAGCACCATATAGCACCGCTACCTCTCCCCTCATCCTCCTCTCCTTCCCCCTCCTCTACCAGCGCTCTGCCAGGCCGGCCTGGAGGTGGAGGAGAGAGGGGAGGAGAGAGACTAGGTCTGCTGGGTGTTGGCGTCAGCAGTGGGATCCAGAAGTCTCCTTCCTTACCGAGGAACGGCAGTGTGCAGAGTCATGGAGTCACCTCTACTCCCTCTGGGACCGGTAGGATCCACACACACGCACACAAACAACCACTTTCCATCAGAGCATGTTTTGTGTCTGTAGCCGTGTGATGCTGGGGTGGAGACTGATGACTGGCCATAAAGAAGTAGTGGGCTAAATAGGAGAGAGCTGCCTAAAACAGCCCAGGAAAGGAAAGACGGACAGGAGGAGAGGAAGTCACTGGAGAGTATTGAGCTGCAGCCCTGAAGTCCTGGGGAGGTGGGGTTTAAAAGGGGAGGGAGGGAGGAGGAGAGGATAGATGGAAGGAAGAGTGGAGGGGAGGAGGGTTGAACAGGCAATTAGAAGCTGTTGTAGTAGACTCTCCCTGTTGGAGAGGGGAGGGTAAGAGTGCTGTGAGCCCTGCTGGACAACATTACTCTGTGTGTGTATGTGTGTGTGTGTGTGTGTGTGTGTGTGTGTGTGCGTCTGAAGTGCTCTCTGTCTCGTTTCATCTTGTGTTCTGTTTCTTGGCAACCGCGTCAATGCTTTGGAGTTCCCTTCTGCTGCAGGAAATGACTATTTGTATCCTTTCTTTCTCCCTCTGTATTCCTCACTATCTTTGTTCCCCTCATTCTCTCTCTCTCTCCTTCTTTACTCTCTCTACTCACCTCCCTCTTATCCATGCCTCTCTCTTTCCTCTCCCCTGTTCTTTAGGCTGTCTCCATGTTTCTCCTCCCTTCCTCCCCCCTCACCTGTATGTGTGTGTGTGTACAGAGCCTTCAGAAAGTATTCACACCCCTCAAAATGGATTCAATTGAGTTTATTTCTCACCCACCTACAAACAAAACCCAATAATGACGAAGTGAAAAGATGTTTTTAGATTTTTTTGTTTTGTATTATTGAAAATGAAATACAAAAATATCTAATTTGCATAAGTATTCACACCCCTGAGTCAATACATGTTAGAATCACCTTTGGCGGCGATTACAGCTGTGAGTCTTTCTGGGTAAGTCTCTAAGAGTTTTGCACACCTGGATTGTATAATATTTGCCCATTTTTCTTTTCAGAAATGTTCAAGACTATCAAATTGATTGTTGATCATTGCTAGACAACCATGTTCAAGTCTCACCATCAATTTTCAAGCAGATTTAAGTCAAAACTGTAACTCGGCCACTCAGGAACATTCACTGTCTTGGTAAGCAACTCCAGTGTAGATTTGGCCTTGTGTTTTAGGTTATTGTCCTGCTGAAAGTTGAATTCATCTCCCAGTGTCTGTTGGAAAGCAGACTGAACCAGATTTACCTCTGCTTAGCTCCATTCTAGGGTTTTTTTATCCTGAAAAACTTCCCAGTCCTTAACGATTACAAGCATACCCATAACATGATGCAACCACCACTATGCTTGAAAATATGAAGGGTGGTACTCAGTAATGTGTTGTATTGGATTTGCCCCAAACATAACACTTTGTATTCAGGGCATATATTTTTATTCTGTACAGGCTTCCTTCTTTTCACTCTGTCAATTAGGTTAGTATTGTGGAGGCAGGTAGCTTAGTGGTTAAGAGCGTTGTGCCAGTAACTGAAAGGTCGCTGGTTCTAATCCCCGAGCCGACTAGGTGAAAAATCTGTCGATGTGCCCTTGAGCAAGGCACTTAACCCTAATTGCTCCTGTATGTCGCTCTGGAGAAGAGCGTCTGCTAAATGACTCAAATGTAAATGTAACTACAATGTTGTTGATCCATCCTCAGTTTTCTCCTGTCACAGCCATTAAACTCTGTAACTGTTTTAAAGTCACCATTGGCCTCATGGTGAAATCCCTGAGCGGTTTCCTTCCTCTCCGGAAACTGAGTTAGGAAGGACGCCTGTATCTTTGTAGTGACTGGGTGTATTGATACACCATCCAAAGTGTAATTAATAACTTCACCATGCTCAAAGGGTTATTCAATGTCAGCTTTTTTTTTATTTTGACCCATCTACCAATAGGTGCCCTTCTTTGCAAGGCATTGGAAAACCTCCCTTTGACATTATGGGGTATTGTGTGTAGGCCTGTGACCAATATTTTTTTTTAAATCAATTTTAATTTCAAGCTGTAACCCAACAAAATGTGGAAAAAGTCAAGGGGTGTGAATACTTTCTGAAGGCACTGCGTGTGTGTGTGTGTGTGTGTGTGAGTGAATGATGGGGGCGTGTACAATGTTTATGTGTGTGTATGTGTCTACTGTAAATATTTAGCTGGAGGTTAATGTGGGGCAGTAATGGGGAGGTTCTTGTCGTTTGTTTCCTCCCTCCATCCTGTCTCCTGCCGTTCCCGTTGACAGGTAGATAGTTCATCTGATAGATGGTTGTGTGTGTTTTTGTGATGGTTGGGGGCTAAATGGGGGTTAGATTTGGACTGGGTTAATGTTTGATAGTACGGGCTGTGTCTGTGGGTGGGGGGTGTTAATCAGTGCTGGTTAATGTCATTGGGAGGGCAGCTTGGTTTAAAGTGGGCTTCATGTTTTGCAGTACAGGCAGGACTCCAGCCGTCTGATATGATGTTGGCTGCTCTTCAGTGTAGTATTCTCCCCTGGTTTACCCTCTCTAAACCTACCACATCTCTCCTGGTGAGCCCCCCCCCCCTTAGACGTGGTTGATCCCTGGCCTGGCCTGGGGGGGGGGTGAGGGGGCTCCAGGGGGTGAGGAAGGGTGATGTTGTTAAGTCCTTATTGATCACTTTTGATTGATTCCCGATTGGACAGTCCTACCTGAGCTAATGGGACTGCCCCCCCCACACACACACACACACACACACATCCCCAGCCATCCTTTCTTATGTGTTGTTGATGATAAACTAGAGGCCATAAAAGACATGTAACCCCACCATTCACCTATGGAAGCTAGCCTTGGGAAATGGATATATGTAGGCTAGGTGTACCAATAAGTAGGGTAGCAATGTGCCAATACATTTTGTCTTTTCAATTACAAGACTGGCTTGTAAAAATGTTATATTTGTATAGAATTAACTGCAGATTGCCCCTTTATAACCTTTTCGACGTTTAGTCCCCTTTCTGTGTACGGCGCACTCTGTGAACTGTGCAACATCAATTGCCTTACGCTCCGTAAAAGCGCTGGTAGTCCCGATTTCATATGCGCAATTGCAAGCACAGCTGTGTGT